>NW_025533596.1:142500-195000 GCF_020615455.1 Coregonus clupeaformis
TGGATGGGAACAGGGAAAAGGGATCAAATAGTGAATGAATAAAATAGAGGCCTGATTCTGAAAACAATACCCAACCCAGGCCTTTATACCAGTGTCCCTGAGCCAAGTACGCAGCAAGCAGCAGCAATTTGACTTTTCTTGTTCTTTGTTGTTGTAAAATGCTCCTCAGATGTTTGATGCCAGGCCAAGAGAGAGGGAGACAAAATAAACTGTAATTAATTTAGTTTACGTATTAGTTGTAACGCTCCCATCATGTCCTCCGCTTTAGGAAACGTGCTGATTCATGTGTCCAGGAAAAATACAAATTCTTTCTTTGTTTCTCTGTAAAACAAACCTTTGCAGGGAAGAGTTCGCTAACTCCCCTAACTTTCCACCTTGTACACACATACACATAGAAATACAATCAGAAACACACATAGGAACACGTACACAAACATTCACACAGGGAAACACACCACACACACACACACACACACACACAGCCTGTTTATGCTACACTCGAAAATATATCCCTCATAAACCTTTACACTGTAAACACCGATACATTTGCCCCATATCACTGCTTCTTAACTGGAAATTCCAGACGTGTGCCTGAAACAGAGGATAATAAGGAAGATGAAAAGCCCCATTCTATCTCTGTCTGGAAGGTAAAACATTCTCTAAATCCCCATACAAATGTTACAGTGTCTCCCTCTCCCATTGCATGTCCAGATATCACGTCTGGAAGGAAAGAGAGAGAGGGGGGAGAGATAGAGAGAGAGAGAGAGAGAGAGAGAGAGAGAGAGAGAGAGAGAGAGAGAGAGCATCTCAGCTGGTGGCTAACGAACCTCTGAAAGTCCCTTTAGAGGGAAGACATCAGAGCAGATTGAAGGTTTCCAATGTGTGATAGACAGGGGCTTGTGTTGTGTCGGTGTGCTGGTGTTCGCTCGCTTGTTTACAGTTCTCCAGGTAGGGGAGAGAGAGAGAGTATTTACAGTAAAAGCAAAAGTTGAAAAAATGAATATATAATCATACAGCTTCGCACGTCTTCAAGACAGACAGCCCTGCTCTGGGCCTGTTCACCAGATTCAACTAACTGTCAATCACAACTAATACAACACTCAAGAGAGTGCGTGTGTGTTTATGGGTGTTTATGTGTGTGTATGTGTGTGTTTGTGTGTGTGCGTTTGTGATTAAACCATAACTCTTTTCTCAAAAACAAAAAGG
Source organism: Coregonus clupeaformis (assembly GCF_020615455.1). NCBI lineage: Eukaryota > Metazoa > Chordata > Actinopteri > Salmoniformes > Salmonidae > Coregonus > Coregonus clupeaformis. The sequence goes on from NW_025533596.1 coordinate 143,707, forward strand.
AGATTAGGGAAAAAGAAGATGGCTGTCGTTTGTAAACAGTGGAGCTGGCTGGCTGTGTGTTTTCATATCAACACTGAGGTGATACCTACATGGACATTTGTCTTTCTCCTCAGAAGAGAGAGAGAGAGAGAGAGAGAGAGAGAGAGAGAGAGAGAGAGAGAGAGAGAGAGAGAGAGAGAGAGAGAGAGAGAGAGAGAGAGAGAGAGAGAGAGAGAGAGAGAGAGACAGAGACAGAGACAGAGACAGAGACAGTGGCAGAGACAGAGACAGAGACAGAGACAGAGAGAGAGAGGTGACCTAGAGAACCTACAGCCCTATCTTAACCTCTAGACAGAGGTTTAGAGGGAAGAGAGGGTCTAACACTCCATTACTCAGAGAAAAAGGACCCAGTGTATGAATGACTTTAATACATCCCTGTCTCTCTGATACGTAGCACCCTGGGCAGCCTCCCTGTGTGTCAGTATACTGCAGCCTCAACCAAGAGGTCAGGACTTCATTGGCACAGGTGTGAATGTGATTGAGGTGTAACTGCAGGGTCGTTCATTCAAGCACTGCTTCGGGTTCTGTTCTCAACGCCATCTCCAAAGAAAACGCCATACCTGGCCGTAACTGCAGCAACTGGCCCCATACATCCTGTATTTTCAAACCAACTGATGGCTCATTACTCCAGTGATTGTACTTGGAACAGCATTTATTAGATCCCTACAATCCCTATAAGCCTACCACGTATTCCAGACTAACTACAGGATCATTGCTGTAATACTGTACTTTGGAAAGCATGAACGATTCACACAGAGTATTCTATTCATGATGCAGGAAATGTGTCAGTTACTGGAGTAATTTGAAAGACGTGATCCTTTAAAATGTTTACAATAACATCAAGCAATCAGCGTGAGGGGTCATGAAAACCTGAAGGGGATTAAACCTCTAGTTTGGTTTCACACACGGAACGTGAAAACATCCTCTTCCTTTCTGATTGAGCGGATTCTCAGAATACACTTCTGGTGCTATTTTTATATCCAGGGCATCAAGCCTATTTTCCTAAAGCAACTGCTTTCCTAAGGGCAATGTTGCTTAACTTGTGCGATTACCTGGCAGCAAGATACTGTTGTCGTTGTTCCCAAATCCCATTACCTTCGTGGGTCCAATAAAACCATTCGGTCAAATGAAATCATCAAATCAAGTACAACGGACTGCGTTGTAGTCGGTCACAACTAACCCATTGAACTAAATCAGTGTTCTGTAATCGTGGCCTCTTATTGACAAACCGGATCCTACTAATCAAGGGCTTCAAATCAAATCAAATTGTATTGGTCACATGCGCCGAATACAACACGTGCAGACATTACAGTGAAATGCTTACTTACAGCCCTTAACCAACAGTGCATTTATTTTTACAAAATAAAAATAAATTAACAACAACAAAAAGTGTTGAGAAAAAAAAGAGCAGAAGTAAAATAAAATAACAGTAGGGAGGCTATATATACAGGGGGGGGTACCGGTGCAGAGTCAATGTGCGGGGGGCACCGGCTAGTTGAGGTAGTTGAAGCTGATCATCAGCTGATGATTTAACTCAGGTTAGTTAGTCCTGGGCTGGGACACAAGCACGATTTCAACATGGTCTCATGTAGGGATCATAAGGACCTGTATTGAAGACCACTAGTGGGACTAGTGGTGACTAGCAGCACTCTGGAAACCGTACACACGTTTCTTTAATGACCATATTCTTCAAACCCTAGACACACATTCAAAATCCTATTTTCCCTTACCCCTAACCCTAAACCTAGCCCTAACCCTTAACCTTTAACCTAACTTTAACCCTAATCTTAACCCCAAACCCTCACCATAACCTAAACCTAACCCCTAATTCTAACCCTAACCCTTAACCTGTGGTCCTCTGTAGCTCAGCTGGTAGAGCACGGCGCTTGTAACGCCAAGGTAGTGGGGTTCGATCCCCGGGACCACCCATACACAAAAAAATGTATGCACGCATGACTGTAAGTCGCTTTGGATAAAAGCGTCTGCTAAATGGCATATTATTATTAACCTACCCCAAACCTTACCCTAATTCTAACCCTAACCTCTAACCCCCTCTCCCCGCCCCACCTCTACCAAGCAGGAAAGAAAAGAGGAAGCAGTATTCTGCCGCTGTGTCTCCTCTCTGTGTCTCCTCTGAGTCTCCTCTCTGTGTCTCCTCTCTGTATCCTTTCTGTGTCTCCTCTCTCTGTGTCTCCTCTCTGAGTCTCCTCTCTGTGTCTCCTCTCTCTGTCTCCTCTCTCTGTCTCCTCTCTGTGTCTCCTCTCTCTGTCTCCTCTCTGTGTATCCTTTCTGTGTCTCCTCTCTGTGTTTCCTCTCTGTGTCTCCTCTCTGTGTCTCCTCTCTGTGTGTCTCCTCTCTGTGTCTCTTCTCTGTGTATCCTTTCTGTGTCTCCTCTCTGTTTAGGGCAAAATAGCATTCTAGTTTCCTCTGTTTTTTGGTAAATTCTTTCCAACGTGTCAAGTAATTCTCTTTTTGTTTTCTCATGATTTGGTTGGGTCTAATTGTGTTGCTGTCCTGGGTCTCTCTCTCTCTCTCTCTCTCTCTCTCTCTCTCTCTCTCTCTCGCTTTCTCTCTCTCTCTATCTCTCTCTACCCAGGAAACCCAGGCAGTTATCTACCTCATTAGCGTCTTCAATAATCAGTACTAAGTGGAGGCCACAAGCCCTCTGTCATCACCATCCATCTCAGACCAGTCCATGGCACAGGGTTCACTGCAGTGTGTGTGTGTGTGTGTGTGTGTGTGTGTATTCGTGTGTGGGTGTGTGTGTGTTTGATACAGCCCAAGGGTCGTGCCACAGGGTTCATGGTAGAGATGCAGTAGCTTGGGTCCTTCCCTGCAGCCTGCTATCTGTTTTACACCTTCCCTTCTTCATCCACCACTTTGGTTTACAGAAGGGCTTCCTATAGTCCTGGACCACTCTGGTTTACAGAAGGGCTTCCTATAGTCCTGGACCACTCTGGTTTACAGAAGGGCTTCGTATAGTCCTGGACCACTCTGGTTTACAGAAGGGCTTCCTATAGTCCTGGACCACTCTGGTTTACAGAAGGGCTTCGTATAGTCCTGGACCACTCTGGTTTACAGAAGGGCTTCCTATAGTCCTGGACCACTCTGGTTTACAGAAGGGCTTCCTATAGTCCTGGACCACTCTGGTTTACAGAAGGGCTTCGTATAGTCCTGGACCACTCTGGTTTACAGAAGGGCTTCCTATAGTCCTGGACCACTCTGGTTTACAGAAGGGCTTCCTATAGTCCTGGACCACTCTGGTTTACAGAAGGGCTTCCTATAGTCCTGGACCACTCTGGTTTACAGAAGGGCTTCCTATAGATCTGCAGCATACTGACCTCTGTAGCTTCACTCTGAAAGCAGTTTGAGGAATCTGACCTCTGTAGCTTCACTCTGAAGGCAGTTTGAGGAATCTGACCTCGGTAGCTTCACTCTGAAGGCGGTTTGAGGAATCTGACCTCGGTAGCTTCACTCTGAAGGCAGTTTGAGGAATCTGACCTCGGTAGCTTCACCGCTTGCGTGACCATGGAGCAGAGAGCAGCCCGACCCTGCCTTGCTGTGCTGCTGGTTACGAACCCGTTTTCAAGGAATGTGTGACCTGGAACGTTCGTTTTACATAGAGCTGTTTCTTTGTGTTCTTTGTAAATGTAACATACAAGTTGCGACCCACCACATACATCAACCATGTCTACACACCACCCAGTTAAACTCAACTAAGTCAAGACCTCAGAGGTGCTGGCTGTCCCACAGCACAAAGCTACAGATCGTCAGACCTGACTTAAGACACAAGGCCAATCTGAAATGGTACCCTAATCCCTAAATAGGGTACTACTTTTGTCCTGAGTTGTATGTAGTTTGCTTAATTGGGGATTAGGGTGTCATTTTGGTCTCAGCCATGGGACTGGGTCACACGGTGCTGTGACAGAGGGTGGTCGTCACGGTGACAGGGTATACAGGCTCTTCCTGTGTGTGATTGGCAAGAGGTCACTGACCTCTGACCCCTGACCTCTGCTTCCTCATTGATCAAATTTCCTTCCCAATGGCCTCCTATTAGGATGTCCTAATAGACCACATGGCTGTCCCAAATAGCACCCCCATTCCCTATATAGTGCACTACTTGTGACCATGGCCATAGGGCTCTCTGTGTAGTGGATTGGGTGACATTTGGGACACTAGCCTCAGTGCCACCTCTCCCCTCTGTCATTTTTGAACCCAGAAATGGGGTCATTTCTTTCCATTGTCCATCAGGACAACTGAGTTTGTCACCTAAACACTACAATTTCCATGTCCTTTTAATGTATGTCCCTTTTTTAGTTTTTTTTTGTCACCAATAGAAACATCTAAATGTTCATGTTAATTTGATAATGACACCTTTCCAAAATGGAAAAACTTTTCCTGTTGAGGCGATTAACTTTGTCACTAATTGTCATTTTGGGCCCAAAAACCACTTTTTCCATTGTCCGCCAGGACAACAGAGTTTGTCACCAAAACAGCACAGTTTCTATGTCCCTTTGATATACCATTCCAAAATGGAAAAACTTTTTTCCATTGAGGCATTTGACTTTGTCACTAAAATGTAATCTATGACTATGTCAACTAATCCTATAATTCTTCTGTAATGTCAATACAATTATAGTAATATAACGTTCCTTTTCCCATACAATGATTCCATTCTAAAATCTAAAAACTTTAACTTCCCTAAACATAACATATTTCAATGAGTGTTCCAGCCATGTTATGAGCAATGGGACATAAGATACAATGTCATCATGGCATCATGAACTTCTAGGGGGATATCTAGTCAGTGATATGCTATAGGGGAATATCTAGTCAGCTAAAGGCTCTGAATACTTATGTAAAAGTGATATTTCCGTTTTTTATTTTTAATAAATTAGCAACAGTTTCTAAAAACCTGTTCATGATTTGTCATTATGGGGTATTGTGTGTAGATTGATGAGGGAAAAAACTATTTAATCAATTTTAGAATAAGGTTGTAACGTAACAAAATGTGGAAAAAGTCAAGGGGTCTGAATACTTTCCTAAGGCACTGTACAAACAACCTGTCTAACCTTGCTGCACTGACACGACCTTCATTAACTTTTATCCATGTGTACTGCCTAACTTTTGCATTTCTTACTCTCCACACATCAGAAAGCTCAAACTCAGTTAATAAACCAGACAGACAAGCAGCTGACCGCAGGTGAGGTTCTTCAGCGGTGCGATCAACAGTAAAATCCACTGTGCAGTTCCAGTCCCCCCCCTAAAACCATACACCCCTCTTGGTCACACTGTCTTAAGGTTTCCTTTATTTGATCAAATACAGCAATACGCTCTGAACCCTAATTAGGAGCATAAACCTACAAATAGAAAAACATCACATCACATCCGCCTTGACAAATAAAACCCGACCCTTTAACAATCTCTGTTGTAGATACCACAGTCACCCCTGAGCCTGAGGAAAACAAAATTGCCACCCCCATCACTGAAATTAGTACCATGACTGAGTATATGCTGCCCCTCCCACCACCACATACCCCAGTCAACCTCATTAGCCTAATCACTATGTATCTATCTCCTGTAGAAAAACGACAATAAGACTTTTCTGTTTTATTACTTCTAATACCTAAGCCCTCTTATTCCTGTCCCTTTCTCCATTAATATTGAGAGAACCTACCCTTAGTACCTCCATATAGAAAAGAGAAAGGAAAAACAGAAGAAACCACAAAGAAAACAGACAAAGAGAAAAAACCTCTCTTAACCTGACCACGTTTCCAACCACCTTTTGTTGCCGTGACAGCATTAACACATTTCCTCAAGAGGAAACGCTTCTTCTCACTCAACTGGTCTAACCCCACCGGCTTCTGTAACACCACAGCTGACCTCACAAACTTATCAACATCAAACAAATCTGCATTTTTAACTGATTTCACAAAAGTCTGGTCCAGGAACCCATTTACCTCATCTAGATTGTAAATTGAGTCATCGCCAGCCGCTATCATATCAACAGGGATATCAGAAATGTCCACATCTTTCTCCTGATCCTCCTCAACTGATGCCACAGACCCCTGACTCCCCTCTGCCACATCCCTCTCAACACTCCCCACTTGCACCCCCATCACTCGTACCGGGCATCTCCTCCACTGCCTGGGAGATTAGCTCCACCTGAACCTCCTCCTGTACCCCATCACTTGTACTGGGCATCTCCTCACCAGTCTGGGGAAATGGCTCCCCAGATCCGTCCTTACCTCCTACAACAATATTATTCTGCTGCACATCAGAAGCTATGTTCCCCTCTGGTACAAGCTGCAACTCAATATCCTCAGCACGGACAACTCGTTCCTCAGCAAACAGGTGCTTGTGGCTGCTCTACCACTGTCCACCCACCTCTCCCTACATCAGTGGGCCCAGGCGTTGCGAGGACCACCTGTGTCCCGCCCTCTGCCTTCTCCCTTTTCGGGCAAGCATGTCGCTTAGGGCCAACATCCCCACACTCAAAACACCATTGACTACCTGTACTAGCATAAGCCATATACAGTCTGTTGTCATACTTGACTTTAAAGTCTGCTTTCTTTCAGAAAAACCACCACCGCTTTATTCATCCGTGACGCATAAGCAACATTTTTCATAGCCTACCTTCTCTCCTACGGCGACCAGAACCTCCTCCACAGTGACAGTAGCTTCAGTAACACATCTGAAGCCGTGCCGAAGTGACAGAGACGGCTTCCCCATGTGGGTCGCCATCCCCACCAAAACCAGGGCAATTCCAACAAGAAATACAACATGCCTAATTCTACCACTGAAAAAGAAATAAACGTAATCATGCACTGAAAAAGGAAAACTACCAAGATAAGGAAACAAAAAGAAAACACAGGCAATCTAACTCCAGACAACACTCTCACTCGCTCATACAATTCCCAGCATGCACCAACACTCCCAGCATGCAGAGAGAGAGAGAGAGATTGTGGGGGGGGGGGACCAAACTCTACTACCACATCCTGTTTGACTTGACCTCAGAGGATATTCTTCTTTCTCAAGCAAACAAACCGCTGGCCTTTTGGACCGTACCTACTATACATCTGAGGGGAAGGAAAGGCAGACAGGGGGGTCACGCGCGCGCTCTCTCTCTCTCTCTCTCTCTCTCTCTCTCTCTCTCTCTCTCTCTCTCTGACTCTCTCTCTCTCTCTGACTCTCTCTCTCTCTGACTCTCTCTCTCTGACTCTCTCTCTCTCTCTCTCTCTCTCTCTCTCTCTCTGACTCTCTCTCTCTCTCTCTCTCTCCCCCTCTCTCTCTCTCTGACTCTCTCTCTCTGACTCTCTCTCTCTCTCTCTCTCTCTCTGACTCTCTCTCTCTCTCTCTCTCTGACTCTCTCTCTCTCTCTCTCTGACTCTCTCTCTCTCTCTGACTCTCTCTCTCTCTCTCTCTCTCTCTCCCCCCCTCTCTCTCTCTCTCTCTCTCTCTCTCTCTCTCTCTCAATTCATTTCAAGGGGCTTTATTGGTATGGGAAACATATGTTAACATTGCCAAAGCAAATGAAATGGATAAACAAAGTGAAATAAACAATAAAAGTGAACAGTAAATATTACACTCACACAGGTTCCAAAATAATAGAGACATTTCAAATGTCATATTATGTCTATATACAGTGTTGTAATGATGTGCAAATAGTTAAAGTACAAAAAGGAAAATAAATAAACATAAATATAGGTTGTATTTACAATGGTGTTTGTTCTTCACTGGTTGCCCTTTTCTTGTGGCTACATGTCACACATCTTGCTGCTGTGATGGCACACTATGGGTTTTCACCACAGAGAGTTTATCCAAATTAGATTTGTTTTTTCGAATTCTTTGTGGGTCTGTGTTATCTGAGGGAAATATGTGTCTCTAATATGGTCATACATTTGGCAGGAGGTTAGGAAGTGCAGCTCAGTTTTCACCTCATTTTGTGGGCAGCGTGCACATAGCCTGTCTTCTCTTGAGAGCCTGGTCTGCCAACGGCGACCTTTCTCAATAGCTAGGCTATGCCCACTGAGTCTGTACATAGTCAAAGCTTTCCTTAAGTTTGGGTCAGTCACAATGGTCAGGTATTCTGTCAAGTAATTCTCTTTTTGTTTTCTCATGATTTGGTTGGGTCTAACTGTGTTGTTGTCCTGGGGCTCTGTGGGGTCTGTTTGTGTTTGTGAACAGAGCCCCGGGAACAGCTTGCTTAGGGGACTCTTCTCCAGGTTCATCTCTCTGTAGGCGATGGCTTTGGTTATGGAAGGTTTGGGAATCACTTTCTTTTAGGTGGTTGTAGAATATAATGTCTCTTTTCTGGATATTGATAATTAGCAGGTATCGGTCTAATTCTGCTCTGCATGCATTATTTGGTGTTTTACGTTGTACACTAAGGATATTTTAGAGTCTCAATTTGGTGTTCGTCCCATTTAGAACAACATAGCAACAGAAGCCTGTGTGTGTGTGTGTGTGTGTGTGTGTGTGTGTGTGTGTGTGTGTGTGTGTGTGTGTGTGTGTGTGTGTGTGTGTGTGTGTGTGTGTGTGTGTGTGTGTGTGTGTGTGTGTGTGTGTGTGTGTGTGTGTGTGTGTGTGTGTGTGGCATGCAGCTTTGGGCCTGCAGCAGCAGTGTGGAGACAATGGGATTAGCCCTGCATACTGACACTAATCCCACTTTGGTGAAGGCTTTACAGTGCTGTACCCACTCACCACACAACGCTTTCACATACACACACACACACACAAACACACACACTCACTCTCTCTCTCTCTCTCTCTCTCTCTCTCTCTCTCTCTCTCTCTCTCTCACACACACACACACTCACTCTCTCTCTCTCTCTCTCTCTCTCTCACACACACACACACACACAGAGACTCTATGCCACACATACAAAGAGAGAGAGACACACACAGATACCACACACACACACACATAGCAGACACACACAGAGATACCACACACACACACACATATAGCAGACACACACACAGAAACCACACACACACACACACACACACACATAGCAGACACACACACAGATACCAGATACACTCTACGCCACACATAAAAAGAGAGAGACACACACACACATAGAGATAGACACACACACACACCCCAGACACACACACACACACAAACACACACACACCAGACACACACACACACACACTTTCAACCATGTATCTGTGGCACTATGCCACAAGGGCATCTTACCACTCAGGGATCTGTTTAATTTGTCTGCCCACTGCTCATCTTATGGGTGGTGATGTAACCACGCCCACTGCTCATCTTGTGGATGATGATGTAACCGTGTAAAAAAGTGTAACGGTGAGACCTTGTTGTGTCCTGTATCAGGAAAAGGTTGATATCACTGATCACAAAAAGCCCATCTAACAGGGAATTAAAATACATTATTGAACAGCCTGTTGCTTATTAATGTCAAACAAAACACACTCGTAGTTTTGTCTTAAGCGTTGGGTTTGGGTTTGAGGTAAGCGTCTATAGAATGTTTTGTCATAAACATGTTGCTGGTTTAGGTTGAGCGTCTATAGAATGTTTTGTCATAAACATGTGTTGCTGGTTTAGGTTGAGCGTCTATAGAATGTTTTGTCATAAACATGTGTTGCTGGTTCAGGTTGAGCGTCTATAGAATGTTTTGTCATAAACATGTGTTGCTGGTTTAGGTTGAGCGTCTATAGAATGTTTTGTCATAAACATGTGTTGCTGGTTTAGGTTGAGCGTCTATAGAATGTTTTGTCATAAACATGTGTTGCTGGTTCAGGTTGAGCGTCTATAGAATGTTTTGTCATAAACATGTGTTGCTGGTTTAGGTTGAGCGTCTATAGAATGTTTTGTCATAAACATGTGTTGCTGGTTCAGGTTGAGCGTCTATAGAATGTTTTGTCATAAACATGTGTTGCTGGTTCAGGTTGAACGTCTATACTAGTATGCCATCTTTCTTTCATCATGTAGTTACTTAACCTCTTATAAAACCCCAGGAGGTCTCCACTAATCTTAAATTCTCTATCTCCAGCATGTTTCATTAATTTAATCTGGGAGCATTACCAAACCGTGTTAACAAACTGTGGTTGCGTCTGAAATGGCTACTGGGGTATCTTGACTAGGACTCATAGGGCTCTGGGAATTCAGATGCAGTGTTTCAAGTACATCAAATCAAATCAAATTGTATTTGCCACATGCGCCGAATACAACAGGTGTAGACATTACCGTGAAATGCTTACTTACAGCCCTTAACCATCAAAAAGTAAAATAAAACAACAACAACAAAAAAGTGTTGAGAAAAAAAAGAGCAGAAGTAAAATAAAATAACAGTAGGGAGGCTATATATACAGGGGGGTACCGGTGCAGAGTCAATGTGCAGGGGCACCGGCTAGTTGAGGTAGTTGAAGTAATATGTACATGTGGGTAGAGTTAAAGTGACTATGCATAAATAATAGACAGAGTAGCAGCAGTGTAAAAGAGGGGGGTGGGGTGGGGTGGGGGGGCAGTGCAATTGTCCGGGTAGCCATGATTAGCTGTTCAGGAGTCTTATGACTTGGGGGTAGAAGCTGTTGAGAAGCCTTTTGGACCTAGACTTGGCGCTCCGGTACCGCTTGCCGTGCGGTAGCAGAGAGAACAGTCTATGACTAGGGTGGCTGGAGTCTTTCACAATTTTGAGGGCCTTCCTCTGATATCGCCTGGTATAGAGGTCCTGGATGGCAGGAAGCTTGGCCCCAGTAATGTACTGGGCCGTACGCACTACCCTCTGTAGTGCCTTGTGGTCGGAGGCCGAGCAGTTGCCATACCAGGCGGTGATGCAACCAGTCAGGATGCTCTCGATGGTGCAGCTGTATAACTTTTTGAGGATCTGAGGACCCATGTAAAATCTTTTCAGTTTCCTGAGGGGGAATAGGCTTTGTTGTGCCCTCTTCACGACTGTCTTGGTGTGTTTGGACCATGATAGTTCGTTGGTGATGTGGACACCAAGGAACTTGAAGCTCTCAGTGTCACGAGTTACAAAGCCAGAACCCAGAAGCAGACCAGGACAAGGTAAGTTGAAACGAAGGTGAGTGTTTATTTACAAATTCAAGAGTGATGCTGAATAATCCAGGGAACAGAGCGGGCGGCGTTGATTAGTTGTTGGGGGTGCAGTGGTTGATCCCATCATGGCTCGGCAGCCGCCGACCACCAGGCAGAGGTTGGATGAAGGTTCCGGACGAGTGACTGCAGATGGAACAAAACGGAGGTAAGTAAACAACAAACCAACAAGGTGCAAAAACAACAAAACTAACGCTAGGAGCTCTAAGACTGATACTCTGGTAAACCTACTGTTCATGGCTAACGATCCGGCAGGGAATGGATGTTAGGCCAGAGCCTAAGAAGGGTGATGATCAGGACCAGGTGTGCAGATTGCTGATGGGATGCAGGTGCGGAAATCAAGAGAGCTCCCCGGAGCGTTCCAGAACCCTCGGGAAACTGGAGATCCCGAGCAGAAAAACTAGTCCACAGACAGGACCCGACTCAGACTGCCGGGATCGTTACAGTACCCCCCTCCGGCCGAACGCCACCGGGCGGACTCCCCGGAGCGCCAGGATGGAGGCGGTAGAAGTCACGGATGAGGTCAGCATCTAGGATCTGTCGCCGCGGAATCCAACTCCTCTCTTCAGGACCATACCCCTCCCAGTCCACGAGATACTGGAAACCCCGGCCCCGCCGTCTGGAATCCATGATGCGTCGCACCGTGTAGGCAGGACCACCTCCGATCATCCGAGGAGGAGGAGGAGGAGGCGGAGGAGGCAACAGAGGACTGAGGAAAACAGGCTTGAGGCAGGAGACATGAAAGGTGGGATGGACTCTGAGCGTCCTCGGGAGTTTGAGTCGAACTGCCACCGGATTGATCACCTTCTCCACCACAAACGGACCAATGAACTTCGGTAACAACTTCCTAGACTCAGTCCGTAAAGGAAGATCCCGTGTGGCCAACCAGACCCTATCTCCGATGGTGTAGGTGGGAGCGGGGATCCGGCGACGATTCGCCTGGAGCTGATACCTGTCCGAAACTCTAAGGAGTGCCTTTCTGGCCCGATGCCAGGTCCGGTGGCAAGACGAATATGGGCCTGAACAGAAGGCACTGAGAGCTCCTTCTCCTGAGAAGGGAACAAGGGAGGTTGGTAGCCATACAGGCACTGGAAGGGAGACATCCCAGTGGCAGATGTAGGGAGAGTATTGTGGGCATACTCAACCCAAGGCAGCTGAGAGACCCAGGAGGTGGGGTTGGAAGAGGCCAGGCAGCGTAGCGTGGATTCCATCTTCTGGTTGGCTCTCTCCGCCTGACCATTAGATTGGGGGTGAAAACCAGATGTGAGACTGACTGTAGCTCCAATGGCCAAACAGAAGGACTTCCAGACAGCAGAGGTAAACTGAGGGCCACGGTCGGAAACGATATCACTGGGCAACCCGTGGACCCTGAAAACCTCCCTAACCAGGATCTCGGACGTCTCCGAGGCAGAGGGAAGCTTGGCAATTGGCACAAAGTGGGCGAACTTGCTGAATCTGTCCACGATAGTCAGAACGACCGTGTTCCCCTCAGAAGCGGGCAACCCAGTGACAAAGTCCAGGGCCAGATGCGACCATGGTCGCCGGGGAATAGGAAGGGGGTGAAGTAGTCCAGAGCTGGGCCGATTGGTACCCTTATTCTGCGCACACACTGGACAGGCAGCCACATAACCCCGAGTATCCTCGGCCATGGCAGGCCACCAAAAAGCGTCTGCGAAGAAACGCCATCGTCCGAGCCACGCCAGGGTGACAAGCCATCTTGCTGGCGTGGGACCATTTGAGGACCGCAGGACGAACCGACTCAGGCACAAACAACCGACCGGGTGGACCGTTACCGGGACCGGGCTGCGTCCGAAGAGCCACCATCACCTCCTCCTCAATCTTCCACCTAACAGCTCCCACGACGCAGTTCCGGGGAGAATTGTCTCGGTCTTGGACCCACTCTCCTCCGTCTTGGAGAACATCCGAGACAAGGCGTCCGCCTTGCCGTTCTTAGATCCAGGTCGGAACGTCAGGGAAAAATTGAATCGTCCGAAAAACAACGACCACCTGGCCTGACGGGAGTTGAGACGTCTAGCCGATTGCACGTAAGCAAGATTCTTGTGGTCAGTCCAGACAATAAACGGTTGCTCCGCCCCCCTCCAACCAGTGGCGCCACTCCTCCAAGGCAAGTTTCACCGCGAGAAGCTCCCGGTTACCCACATCGTAATTCCTCTCCGCAGGCGAAAGGCGACGAGAGTAGTAGGCGCAGGGATGGAGTTTACTGTCCGTGGAGCATCGCTGCGACAGGATGGCGCCAACTCCCACATCAGACGCGTCCACTTCAACGACGAACTGACGGGCCGTGTCCGGTTGAGAGAGAATCGGTGCGTTGGTGAATCGCCTCTTCAAATCCAGAAACGCTCGATCCGCCTCCGGATTCCACTTGAAGCTCCTGATACTGGAAGTCAAGGCAGTTAACGGAGCGGCCACACGGCTGTAATCCCGGATGAATCTGCGGTAGAAATTCGCAAACCCCAAAAATCTCTGGAGCTGCAATCTCGTACCGGGCTGGGCCCATTCCAGAACCGCTCTAACCTTCTCCTGGTCCATCCTAATCTCTCCCCTGGAGATGATGTACCCGAGAAAGGATGTCGTGTGGGCGTGAAACTCGCACTTCTCGGCCTTCACGAACAGGCGATTCTCCAACAATCGCTGCAGAACCTGCCGGACATGCTGGACGTGGTCGGAAGGTTCCTTCGAGAAGATCAGAATGTCATCCAGGTAAACAAACACAAAGAGACCGATCATATCTCTCAGGACGTCGTTCACCATACTCTGGAATACCGCTGGAGCATTGGTCAGTCCAAACGGCATCACCTGATACTCGAAGTGACCCATCGGTGTATTGAAACCCGTCAACCACTCGTCTCCCTCTCTGATCCGGACCATGTGATACGCATTGCGTAGGTCTAACTTGGTGAACACCGTAGCACCCTGTAAGGAGTCGAAGGCAGAACTCATCAAGGGCAGGGGATACTTGTTCTTGACCGTGATGTCATTCAACCCCCGATAATCAATACACGGTCGAAGAGAGCCATCCTTCTTTCCCACAAAGAAGAATCCTGCCCCCAGGGGTGATGACGAGGGACGAACGAGACCAGCAGCTAGGGACTCCTTGATGTAGGTCTCCAAAGCCTCACGTTCAGGGCGGGAGATACTGTATAACCTTCCCTTGGGGTAGACAGCTCCAGGGAACAGGTTGATGGCACAATCATATGGTCGGTGGGGAGGGAGTGACAGAGCCTTCTGCTTACTGAACACTTCCCCCAAATCGTGATATGTCTCGGGAACCAGGGACAAATCTGGGGGTTTAGCCTCAATCACCTGACTGGGAACCGAATGGGGACAGGCAGTCTTGAGACAGTTAGCATGACAATCAAGGCTCCAACTCGTTACCTTGCCCGTCACCCAATCGAACGTGGGATTGTGTTCCTTCAGCCAGGGGTATCCAAGGACCAGAGGAACATGGGAAGACGGCAGAATGAAGAATGAAATCATCTCCGAATGATTCCCCGACAACAGCATCTTAACCGGTTCAGTCCTCATCGTGATACGTGCCAGACTACTGCCGTTCAGAGTGGTCGCTTCAATGGCTTCCGGCAATTGCTCCTTGGAAAGCCCCAGCTGTTCCACCAACTCGGCATCAAGAAAGCTTCCATCGGCACCTGAATCGATAAAAGCGTTAATCGCTAAGCTCTGATTCCTGTTCACAAGGGTAGCCGGGAAACGGGGTCTGACAGAGGTACTGAGAGGTTGAAACTGGCTCGCTAAAAGTCCTCCCAACTTTAGCGAGCCGGGCAGTTTGACGACCGCCGGGAACAAGTGGAGATGTAATGTCCCGAGCTACCACAGTAGAGGCAGCAGTTGGTCTTACGTCTATGTTGACGCTCCTCCTTGGTTAACCCGTGCCGCCCCACTTGCATGGGTTCAGAATCGGGAGAGAGGACCTCTCCACTAATCCTTTGTGGTGGAGAATGATCGGCGTGTTCTGGTCCACCACCCGACCCGACTGGGAACTGAGAAGCTGATCGATTGGACGGACCCCATTGCTTCTCCCTCCTTCGCTCTCGGACTCGATTATCCACCCGAATAGACAAGGCTACCAAGCCGTCCAGGTCACTAGGCTCCGGATAGGAGATCAACTCATCCTTGAGCTGCTCCGACAGACCCTGGTAAAAGGCCGCTTGCAGAGACTCCTCATTCCACCCACTCTCCACAGCCAACGTCTTGAACTCGATCACGAAGTCGGCCACGCTGCGAGTTCCTTGGTGAAGCGAAAACAGGCGCCTAGCTGCGTCCCTCCCTCGGACGGAATGGTCGAAGAGCTTCCTCATCTCGGCCGTGAACCCCTGGTATGAAGCCATGCAGGGGTCTTGTCGTTCCCAAACGGCTGAAGCCCACTCCAGCGCTCGACCACGCAGCAACTCAATCACAAAGGCTATCCTAGCCTTGTCTGTGGCATAAGAGTAGGGCTGTAGATCGAACACTAATCCACACTGCATAAGGAAGGAACGGCATCTTCCCAGCTCCCCCTCATATTTATCCGGCGTCGGAACCTTGGGCTCACGGAAGGACACAGCTCCAGAAGCGGCAGGCGAGATGGGTGAAACCGGTAGTGGATCCTCCACCGGAAACTTGCGTTTGTTCTGGACCTCCGTCAGACCGGTAGAAAGGTTCCGAACTGACAACGCGATCTCCTGTAGTACCGTGCTATGATGGCCCAACATCTTCTCCTGATGGGTAATGGCATGGCGAACAGAGTCCAGGTCCGCTGGGTTCATTACTGGCCGGATCGTTCTGTCACGAGTTACAAAGCCAGAACCCAGAAGCAGACCAGGACAAGGTAAGTTGAAACGAAGGTGAGTGTTTATTTACAAATTCAAGAGTGATGCTGAATAATCCAGGGAACAGAGCGGGCGGCGTTGATTAGTTGTTGGGGGTGCAGTGGTTGATCCCATCATGGCTCGGCAGCCGCCGACCACCAGGCAGAGGTTGGATGAAGGTTCCGGACGAGTGACTGCAGATGGAACAAAACGGAGGTAAGTAAACAACAAACCAACAAGGTGCAAAAACAACAAAACTAACGCTAGGAGCTCTAAGACTGATACTCTGGTAAACCTACTGTTCATGGCTAACGATCCGGCAGGGAATGGATGTTAGGCCAGAGCCTAAGAAGGGTGATGATCAGGACCAGGTGTGCAGATTGCTGATGGGATGCAGGTGCGGAAATCAAGAGAGCTCCCCGGAGCGTTCCAGAACCCTCGGGAAACTGGAGATCCCGAGCAGAAAAACTAGTCCACAGACAGGACCCGACTCAGACTGCCGGGATCGTTACACTCAGCCTGTTCCACTACAGCCCTGTCGATGAGAATGGGGGCGTGCTCAGTCCTCTTTTTTTTCCTGTAGTCCACAATCGTCTCCTTTGTCTTGGTCACATTGAGGTAGAGGTTGTTATCCTGGCACCACACGGCCAGGTCTCTGACCTCCTCCCTATAGGCTGTCTCATCGTTGTCGGTGATCAGGCCTACCACTGTTGTGTCGTCGGCAAACTTAATGATGGTGTAGGAGTCGTGCCTGGCCATGCAGTCTTGGGTGAACAGGGAGTACAGGAGGGAACTGAGCACACACCCATGAGGGGCCCCCGTGTTGAGGATCAGCGTGGCAGATGTGTTGTTACCTACCCTTACCACCTGGGGGCGGCCCGTTAGGAAGTCCAGGATCCAGTTGCAGAGGGAGGTGTTTAGTCCCAGGATCCTTAGCTTAGTGATGAGCTTTGAGGGCACTATGGTGTTGAATGCTGAGCTGTAGTCAATAAATAGCATTCTCTCGTAGGTGTTCCTCTTGTCCAGGTGGGAAAGGGCAGTGTGGAGTGCAATAGAGATTGCGTCATCTGTGGATCTGTTGGGGCGGTGTGCAAATTGGAGTGGGTCTAGGGTTTTTGGGATAATGGTGTTGATGTGAGCCATGACCAGCCTTTCAAAGCACTTCATGGCTACAGACGTCAGTGCTACGGGTCGGTAGTCATTTAGGCAGGTTATCTTAGTGTCCTTGGGCACAGGGATTATGGTGGTCTGCTTGAAACATGTTGGTATTACAAACTCAGTCAGGGACATGTTGAAAATGTCGGTGAAGACACTTGCCAGTTGGTCAGCACATGCTCGGAGTACACGTCCTGGTAATCTGCCCTGCGGCCTTGTGAATGTTGACCTGCTTAAAATGCTTACTCACATCGGCTACGGAGAGCGTGATCACATAGTCATCCGGAACAGCTGGCGCTCTCATGCATGCTTCAGTGTTGCTTGCCTCGAAGCGAGCATAGAAGTGGTTTAGCTCGTCTGGTAGGCTTGTGTCACTGGGCAGCTCGCGGCTGTGCTTCCCTTTGTAGTCTGTAATAGTTTTCAAGCCCTGCCACATCCAACAAGCGTCAGAGCCGGTGTAGTACGATTCAATCTTAGTTCTGTATTGACTCTTTGCCTGTTTGATGGTTCGTCGGAGGGCATAGCGGGATTTCTTATAAGCGTCCGGGTTAGAGTCCCGCTCCTTGAAAGCGGCAGCTCTACCCTTTAGCTCAGTGCGGATGTTGCCTGTAATCCATGGCTTCTGGTTGGGGTATGTACGTACGGTCACTGTGGGGACGACGTCATCAATGCACTTATTGATGAAGCCAGTGACTGATGTGGTGTACTCCTCAATGCTATCTGAAGAATCCCGGAACATATTCCAGTCTGTGCTAGCAAAACAGTCCTGTAGCTTAGCATCTGCGTCATCTGACCACTGTTTTATTAACCGAGTCACTGGTGCTTCCTGCTTTAGTTTTTGCTTATAAGCAGGAATCAGGAGGATAGAGTTATGGTCAGATTTGCCAAATGGAGGGCGAGGGAGAGCTTTGTATGTGTCTCTGTGTGTGGAGTAAAGGTGGTCTAGAGTTGTTTTCCTCTGGTTGCACATTTAACATGCTGGTAGAAATTAGGTAGAAGGATTTAAGTTTCCCTGCATTAAAGTCCCCGGCCACTACATTTACATTTAAGTCATTTAGCAGACGCTCTTATCCAGAGCGACTTACAGTTAGTGAGTTTTTTTTTATACTGGCCCCCCGTGGGAATTGAACCCAAATGAGCTACATCCCTCATGGCCATTCCTTCCCCTACACTGGACGACACTGGGCCAATTGTGCGCCGCCCCGTGGGTCACCCGGTCGCGGCCGGCTACGACAGAGCCTGGATTCTAACCAGGATCTCTAGTGGCACAGCTATTACTGCGATGCAGAGCCTTAGACCACGGGAGGCCCTATACAGGCTGGTCACTAGGAGCGCTGCCTCTGGATGAGCGTTTTCCTGTTTAGTTATGGCCTTATACAGCTCATTGAGTGCAATCTTAATGCCAGCATTGGTTTGTGGTGGTAAATAGACAGCTATGAAAAATATAGATGAAAACTCTCTTGGTAAATAGTGTGGTCTACAGTTTATCATAAGGTACTCTACCTCAGGCGAGCAAAACCTCGAGACTTCCTTAGAATTTGATTTTGTGCACCAGCTGTTGTTTACAAATATACTCAGACCGCCACCCCTTGTCTTACCGGAGTCAGCCGTTCTATCCTGCCGATGTAGCGTATAGCCCGCTAGCTGTATGTTGTCCATGTCGTCGTTCAGCCACGACTCGGTGAAACACAAGATATTACAGTTTTTCATGTCCTGTTGGTAAAATAAGCGTAATCGTAGCTCATCTAATTTATTTTCCAATGATTGAAGATTGGCTAATAGGATTGATGGAAGAGGCAGTTTACTCGCTCGCCGTCGGATCCTTACGAGGCACCCCGACCTACGTCCACGATATCTCCGTCTCTTTCTCCTGCGAATGACGGGGATTTGGGCCTTGTCGGGTGTCTGTAGGATATCCTTCGCTGCCGCCTCGTTGAAGAAAAAATCTTTGTCCAATACGAGGTGAGTAATCGCTGTCCTGATATCCAGAAGCTCTTTTTGGTTGTAAGAGACTATGGCAGAAACATTATGTACAGAATAAATGAACAAATAACGCGAAAAAACACACATAATAGTACAATTGGTTAGAGGGCTGTAAAACGGCAGCCATCTTCTCCGGCACCATCCTATCAGCCACCGTAGGATGCTGTAGTAGTTGTAATTGAGCACTTGTATCCAGTTCAGGCGGTGCTTCTCTTGAAGCGAGAGACATGCCTATCTTTAGCCTATAGAGTAGAAGACCTCTGTATGTTTCCATAGTTACCAGTGTTGAGTGCTGTACGAGCCAGTGAAATGTATGCCACCTTTACTCCTCTTAGGAAAGTGAGAATGGCCGTGATACTCTACTCAAAATGTTGAAATAGGATCTTAATTTCCAACTGTTTCCATTGGATTTCTGTGACTAGTTTATGAAAATCACTTCAAATCAATGCCCTCATGGGAGGCGTTTGCTCCATTGTTTCACATTTTTGTTGGTGGTCCATTCCATTCTTTGATGTCATGTACATTTTACACAGTACGACTAACCTCACTTTTAAAGACTTATAGCTAAGGAGCCGAGTACTGAGTAATTACAAGGTTCTGTCAGAAGTTTGTTACCCCATTTAAGCACTCTCCTTTTTGTTGGTGGCCCACTTTTTGTATGTGTATTAGTGACACAAAGCAATCTTCTTTAGCTAAGATTCAAAGCTAAGGACCTACATGGGTTTCTCAGTTCTGTCAGAAGGTGGGGTTTAGGGGCTGGTTAGTGGTGATTATGACCTCACCAGTGGAGGCTGCTGAGGGGAGGACGGCTCATAGTAATGTCTGGAATGGAGTCAATGGAACGGTATCAACCACATGGAAACCATATATTTGATACCATTCCATTGACTCCATTCCAGCCATTATTATGAGCCGTCCTCCCCTCAGCAGCCTCCACTGGACCTCAGCCCCCTTCTGACAGTTCCACGCATCACAGCTTCACAAAAACACACTGTAAAAAACACCCACAAATCTAGTTGTTTCAACTAATTATTATTAGGTAACTGTTTTTTTGTTTACTCAACGTTTAGGTCAAAGTGTTATCTGAACTTAGCATTTGTAGTTGGGACAAACTTAGCTCCAACATGAGAAAACTTAGGCAACAATTCAGTAAACTTAAAATGATGTATTTGCTAAATTGGTCTCATATGTTCATTCAACTAGAAATTATCATTTTGGCATCCTACCTAAAAAAAAAGGCTGTGGAATTAGTTAAACACACACACAGTGCTTTGAACATACAATGTTTTAAACAGGGGCACAACTTTTACTGGGGATGGGGGGGGGACATATCCCCTCCACATTCTGAAATTGCATTTTTGTCCCCCCCCCCCAGTTTTATCATTGGAATGGAATACAAAACGATGCAAAGGTGTGCTTTAGGACCATGCGTACGCCTCCGAGTGGTCGGGTAGGCTGTTTGGATGTTCGTCCATCTCTGTCGCCGTACCTGGAAGAGAGCCCGGGCCGCTCTTCTCAAGACCACCTCCAGGTACCGAAGACAGGCGGACCGCCACCGGACCCCGGGACCCCGGTATCGTCTTGGGCAGAGGGTGTGGCTGTCCACTCGGGATCTGCCCCTCCGGGTGGAGTCCTGCAAACTTTCCCCCTGTTTTATCGGCCCTTTCCCCATCTCTAAGATCATTAGCCCCTCTGCTGTTCATCTCCTGTTGCCCCGCACCCTCCGTATACATCCCACGTTCCATGTGTCTAGAATTAAACCCCTGTCTCACAGCCCTTTGACTCCTGTTTCCACACCCTGATCTATTTCACCTGTCTTGTGCTTGTCTCCACCCTCCACCAGGTGATTCCCATTTGTCCGCATTATCCCCTGTGTATTTATACCATTGTTTTTTGTTTGTCTGTTGCCAGTTCATTTTGTCCCGTCAAGTCCTACCAGCGTGTTTCCTGTGCTCTAGTTTTTGCTTCTCCTAGTCTTCCCAGTTCTGACCTTTCTGCCTGTCCTGACCCTGATCCTGCCTGCCGTCCTGTACCTGCCTGACTCTGATTTGGATTACAACTCTTTGCCTGCCTCAACTTACTTTTTGCCTGCCCCTTGTACTATAATAAACTCGGAGACTCGTACTATCCGTCTCCTGTGTCTGCATCAGGGTCTTAGCCTGAGCCGTGATAGAGTGGGTATAACTAGTTCCACAGCATATTTTTTAAGTAAGATGCCAAAACAATAATTTCTAGTTGAATGAACTTATGAGACAAATTGAGCAAACATCATTTTAAGTTGACTGAATTTTTGCCTACGTTTTCTCATGTTAGAGCTAAGTTTGGGCCAACTAAAAATGTTATGTTCAGGTAACACTTTGATCAAAAGGTTGAGTAAACAATCAAAAGGCAGTGGAACCAGTTATTTAATCATATTTACTTGAAACAACAACGAAAATGTTACAGTGCCGCAATGGCCGCCCGTTCATGTTGCCAGTGTTCTAGTGAAGGAGAAAGACTGTTCATGTTGCCAGTGTTCTAGTGAAGGAGAAAGGCTGTTCATGTTGCCAGTGTTCTAGTGAAGGAGAAAGACTGTTCATGTTGCCAGTGTTCTAGTGAAGGAGAAAGACTGTTGATGTTGCCAGTGTTCTAGTGAAGGAGAAAGACTGTTCATGTTGCCAGTGTTCTAGTGAAGGAAAAATACTGTTCATGTTGACAGTGTTCTAGTGAAGGAGAAAGGCTGTTGATGTTGCCAGTGTTCTAGTGAAGGAGAAAGGCTGTTCATGTTGCCAGTGTTCTAGTGAAGGAGAAAGACTGTTCATGTTGCCAGTGTTCTAGTGAAGGAGAAAGGCTGTTCATGTTGCCAGTGTTCTAGTGAAGGAGAAAGACTGTTCATGTTGCCAGTGTTCTAGTGAAGGAGAAAGACTGTTGATGTTGCCAGTGTTCTAGTGAAGGAGAAAGACTGTTCATGTTGCCAGTGTTCTAGTGAAGGAAAAATACTGTTCATGTTGACAGTGTTCTAGTGAAGGAGAAAGGCTGTTGATGTTGCCAGTGTTCTAGTGAAGTAGAAAGCCTGTTCATGTTGCCAGTGTTCTAGTGAAGAAAAAAGACTGTTCATGTTGCCAGTGTTCTAGTGAAGTAGAAAGACTGTTGATGTTGCCAGTGTTCTAGTGAAGTAGAAAGACTGTTCATGTTGACAGTGTTCTAGTGAAGTAGAAAGACTGTTGATGTTGCCAGTGTTCTAGTGAAGGAGAAAGGCCAGAGAACTCTGCTGGTACTACTGCTGTTGATACTAAACACAACGCACAGAGAGATAGGGAAAGTTCCAAAACAGGTACAGACGGTATATGGACGGTACAGGCCAGCATTCAGCCTGTGGAGAGTCAGGGCTGTCTGACTGATTCTTAGGAGTATGACCATGCTCTTACGGAAAGATAAATATCATAAAAGAGGAAAGTTATCCTGTAAATGAGATCTTTATCTGCCTTTAGGCAAATGGAATAGATTTTCCACCTGCGCCTAATCTCTTTCTATGAAGGTCAACATTGGGTTTAATTAAAGGAACTCCTTTTCATACGGTGGCCCCAGGGGGACAGTGAACGTCTAAAGTCAGGGGTTTGAAACCAGAGGCTAGGGTGTTAAAAGCTGTCTGAACCTGTTACCACTGGGTCTGAGAGCCACATCGTAAATCCTCCAACCAGACCAGATTCTGCTCTTCAGTCTCTTCAGTCTTCTAGCTCCAACATCAGCGTCAATCTGCTCCAACATCCAACCTATTGGGCTACCCTCGCTTAAATCAAGATTTACTATACTTTTACGACCGAGCCCATCTGGACACAAGCACGGACACAAACGGGGGCACACACGCGCAAACACACACACACAATGAGCGGAGCAGCCACAGAGAGCAAATATGGCCTGATCAATGTAACAGGTGGTCTATGAAAGATAGAAACCGATCCGGTCAAGTGTAGACATGGGTAGGCAATGATAGGCAATATACAATATAGATTATATCTAACTATGTACAGTGGGGAAAAAAAAGTATTTAGTCAGCCACCAATTGTGCAAGTTCTCCCACTTAAAAAGATGAGAGGCCTGTCATTTTCATCATAGGTACATGTCAACTATGAAAGACAAAATGAGGAAAAAAATTCCAGAAAATCACATTGTAGGATTTTTTATGAATTTATTTGCAAATTATGGTGGAAAATAAGTATTTGGTCAATAACAAAAGTTTCTCAATACTTTGTTATATACTCTTTGTTGGCAATGACACCGGTCAAACGTTTTCTGTAAGTCTTCACAAGGTTTTCACACACTGTTGCTGGTATTTTGGCCCATTCCTCCATGCAGATCTCCTCTAGAGCAGTGATGTTTTGGGGCTGTCGCTGGGCAACACAGACTTTCAACTCCCTCCAAAGATGTTCTATGGGGTTGAGATCTGGAGGCTAGGCCACTCCAGGACCTTGAAATGCTTCTTACGAAGCCACTCCATCGTTGCCCGGGCGGTGTGTTTGGGATCATTGTCATGCTGAAAGACCCAGCCACATTTAATCTTCAATGCCCTTGCTGATGGAAGGAGGTTTTCACTCAAAATCTCACGATACATGGCCCCATTCATTCTTTCCTTTACACGGATCAGTCGTCCTGGTCCCTTTGCAGAAAAACAGCCCCAAAGCATGATGTTTCCACCCCCATGCTTCACAGTAGGTATGGTGTTCTTTGGATGCAACTCAGCATTCTTTGTCCTCCAAACACGACGAGTTGAGTTTTTACCAAAAAGTTCAATTTTGGTTTCATCTGACCATATGACATTCTCCCAATCCTCTTCTGGATCATCCAAATGCACTCTAGCAAACTTCAGACGGGCCTGGACATGTACTGGCTTAAGCAGGGGGACACGTCTTTCACTGCAGGATTTGAGTCCCTGGCGGCGTAATGTGTCACTGATGGTAGGCTTTGTTACTTTGGTCCCAGCTCTCTGCAGGTCATTCACTAGGTCCCCCCGTGTGGTTCTGGGATTTTTGCTCACCGTTCTTGTGATCATTTTGACCCCACGGGGTGAGATCTTGCGTGGAGCCCCAGATCGAGGGAGATTATCAGTGGTCTTGTATGTCTTCCATTTCCTAATAATTGCTCCCACAGTTGATTTCTTCAATCCAAGCAGCTTACCTATTGCAGATTCAGTCTTCCCAGCCTGGTGCAGGTCTACAATTTTGTTTCTGGTGTCCTTTGACAGCTCTTTGGTCTTGGCCATAGTGGAGTTTGGAGTGTGACTGTTTGAGGTTGTGGACAGGTGTCTTTTATACTGATAACAAGTTCAAACAGGTGCCATTAATACAGGTAACGAGTGGAGGACAGAGGAGCCTCTTAAAGAAGAAGTTACAGGTCTGTGAGAGCCAGAAATCTTGCTTGTTTGTACGTGACCAAATACTTATTTTCCACCATAATTTGCAAATAAATTCATTAAAAATCCTACAATGTGACTTTCTGGATTTTCTTTCCTCAATTTGTCTGTCATAGTTGACGTGTACCTATGATGAAAATTACAGGCCTCTCTCATTTTTTTAAGTGGGAGAACTTGCACAATTGGTGGCTGACTAAATACTTTTTTCCCCCACTGTAAGACACTAATAATTATTCTCACTACAATCATGTTTTATATAAGTTAGCCTGCCTCCCCTTGATGGAAGAAAACAAGTGTCCGCTGATAAGTGAGGCAAGCAACACGTCATGTGGCATATTGTTTAATTCCGCGGCATTCCAGACATAGCTTTGACAACAATAGATATTCTACTGTCCCCATGTGTCCCAAATGGCTGCCTATTCCCTATGTAGTGCACTAGGGCTCTGGTATAAAGTAGTGCACTATATATGGAATAGGGTGCCATTTTTGTACACAGCCGCAGTTCTCTAAACATACAGCGGTTTACACTCTCACAACCCTGCCTGAATCAGAGGACCACAGTTTATTCACAGTGAGAACAGCCAGAATGGTGGGAACAAGAACCAGGGGTAGTGTCCACTGGGTCTGAAATCCACAAACAAAACTGACAGAACCCGACGGGGCAGAGAGAAACAGCCTGGACGGGGCAGAGAGAAACAGCCTGGACGGGGCAGGACACGGACCCTTTGTTCTGGTTTTGGTTCTGCTTCTTCTTGTTCTCCTTGTTCTTCTTCTCTTAGAACTTCTTCTTTCAAAAAGACTGTCTGTGAGTCTCTCTGAGACAGGAGCGAGAGGAGGCGAGATATGTACAAGGGGAACTGGAACAGACACGGAAGGGTCGATTCTTGCCGCAATCTCTCCCCTCATCTCCCCTCTCCCCCCGTCTCCCCTCATCTTCACTCATCTCCCCTCTCCCCCCGTCTCCCCTCTTCTCCTTTCATCTCCCCGTCTCCCCTCTTCTCCCCTCATCTCCCCTCTCCCCCGTCTCCCCTCATCTCCCCTCTCCCCCATCTCCCCTTTTCACCCCTCATCTCCCCTCTCCCCCGTCTCCCCTCATCTCCCCTCATCTCCCCTCTCCCCGTCTCCCCTCTTCTCCCCTCATCTCCCCTCTCCCCGTCTCCCTCATCTCCCCTCATCTCCCCTCTCCCTCCGTCTCCCCTCATCTCCCCTCATCTCCCCTCTCCCTCCGTCTCCCCTCTTCTCCCCTCTCCTCCCCTCTCCCCTCATCTCCCCTCATCACCCCTCTCTCTCCGTCTCCCCTCTTCTCCCCTCTCCCCCCCTCTCCCCCGTCTCCCCTCTTCTCCCGTCTCCCCTCTTCTCCCCTCATCTCCCCTCTCCCCCGTCTCCCCTCTCCTCCCGTCTCCCCTCTTCTCCCCTCATCTCCCCTCTCCCCCCGTCTCCCCTCTCCTTCCGTCTCCCCTCTTCTCCCCCCGTCTCCAGATAGACCCTCCAGATAGACGCTTGGCATGAAAATTGGGTTTCTTTTGGTTCCAATTGCTCTCGTCAAGTTGCGTAACAATGTAAAAGTACAATACTGTGTCAGGACATGTAATTACAAACAGAATGCAATGGAATGACCACAGAACATGTGTTGAAAGCTAATCAAAAACTCCCCTTTGATCGTGTTTGTTAGTGTGGACATACAGGCATTTCCTAGTAAGTATCTGGGATCTATAAAACATGTCGTAACAGTTAATTCAATACAAATACACAACTAATACCTATATGAAACAATGATGAGCTTATAGGTAGGTATTTTTATATTTCAGTTTTTAATTGAATGGAACAGACACAGACAGAACCCCATAGGCCATGGTAACTGACAGAACCCCATAGACCATGGTAACTGACAGAACCCCATAGACCATGGTAACTGACAGAACCCCATAGACCATGGTAACTGACAGAACCCCATAGGCCATGGTAACTGACAGAACCCCATAGACCATGGTAACTGACAGAACCCCATAAACCATGGTAACTGACAGAACCCCATAGACCATGGTAACTGACAGAACCCCATAAACCATGGTAACTGACAGAACCCCATAGACCATGGTAACTGACAGAACCCCATAGACCATGGTAACTGACCCTGACAGGATTATAATAAACTTGCATCTCAAATGGCACCCTATTCCCTTTATAGTGCACTACTTTTGACCAGAGTCCTATGGGCCCTCCCTGGTCAAAAGTAGTGCACTATAAAAGGAATAGCGTGCCATTTGGGACAGAATCTATATAATAAACTATATCTGGCCTCCAGGGCTTGTTTCAGCTGCCTAGCGGACTCTAGCAGGACAATTTACTGTTATCAGCTGGGTTCACTTGTTAAACCTTCCCCCCATAAGCCACAATTGTCACACTTTTTATGGCATTTTTATGTGGGCTGGATTGGAGACATATGGCCAGAGAGGCAGATAAGAGGGGTGATATTTGCCATTAAAGAACATAATGACCATTATACAACAGACCTAGCTATAAAGACTGCTAACCATAGAATCAGGACATAGTCTGTTTCCACAGTAATGGTCAACAACACCATAATGTTAGGGGGGTGGGGGGCGTATAACTAGCAAACACATAACAATAACCTAACATTAAACAGGTTGCTACAGCGGAGACAAGTGAAACGCTAAAGGTCTATTGGCAGTAAAGCTAACTGTGTAGGATAGCCTATACATTTCCTACGAAGCCATGCTATTCTCTTTGCAGCCAAATGTATCGATATAGCAAATGGTAAATAAACCATAACCAGTATTGTGATGAAAAAGATGGGTCATGGATATCAGAGAGGCAAATAGACACAGAGAGAGATATTGTCATGACATCCACACGTTCTGTACCAGAGTATTGTGTCTGTATGGGACCTTTACAGGCCAGACAGGTGTGTCAATATACCATGTGTAGAGGGAATTCAATTCACCATGTCTGGCCCCCCTGTAAACACTATTTACACAAACACTGTGTGCTCACTATTAGCAACACACACACAGCTACCATCTGAAAGAGAAGAGAATAGATAGAACGCGAACAGTAAAGAGGTCAAACAAATACAGTAGAATGCTAGAATAGTGCCTCATAGAAAATACAATGTACAAATCGAATCCTATCAATTCAAACTTCAAACTAAAATTCAAGAATCCAAAACCATAACTTTCTGATTGATATTGCAGAAATCCCTTTTTTTGTTGAGAATTCAGCTGCTGAAAGTGGAAAACATGAGGGGCTCTGAAAGCTTTTCTGGTTTTGGTTAGTGGTTTAGTTTTACATCTATTGAAAGCCCACAGTCAGCTAGTCATTTCCACACAGAGCATTTTACTCTTAAAGCAGTTAGAAAAACCCCTGTTAGAGCATTCAGGACTGTTATAAAAACACAAAACAGGAACAACAACGGCTTTCTTTCTTTCTCTCCTTTTGCATTTAATAGGAACATTAGAGATGATCCTCTACGGGATCGGTGTCCCGTATACGGGACGGTTGAGCTAATGTGCGCTAATGTGATTAGCATGACTGTTGTAAGGAACAGCAAACTTTCCAGGACATAGACATGTCTTATATGAGCAGAAAGCTTAAATTCTTGTTAATCTAACTGCACTGTCCAATTTACAGTAGCTATTACAGTGAAAACATACCATGTTATTGTTTGAGGAGAGTGCACAACAACAAAAAACTTTTCACGGCAACTGGTTTGATACATTCACCTCTGAAGGTAAATAATGTACTTTACAATCCGTAATCTTACTCTGATTTGTCATCCTGAGGGTCCCAGAGATAAAATGTAGCATAGTTTTGTTTGATAAAATCCATTTTTTTATTCAAATGTAGGAACTGGGTTCTACAGTTTGAACCCTTGCTGTCTCTGGCTCCACACCCACCCCACCCGGCCATCTAGATGTGTGAAAGTTAGTGTATAAGCTAATGATCCATCATGTATGACATTGCTGGGAGTGTGTAAACTTACATTTTGTATTACCATATAATTTTTGTATGTTCTCTATAGTTATGTACTTGAAAATGTGTCAATTGACCAATTCGGCACATTTGGGCAGACTTGATACAAAATAGTGCAGTATTGCAACGCTTCACTGGATCAATCTGAAACTTTTCACACACACTGCAGCCAAAACTTCAAAGAGTTTCCTTTCAAATGGTATCAAGAATATGCATATCCTTGCTTCAGGTCCTGAGCTACAGGCGGTTAGATTTGGGTATTTCATTTTAGTCGAAAATTGAAAAAAAGGATCCAATCCTTAAGAGGTTATAGGCTGGTTTCATTGTGTTTCCATATATGTGTAGGCAGAGGAGTGTTGTGGTGTTTTTTCATTATAAAACTAATGTGGTCTGTGAGAATTCGATGAAGAAGGGAAGACCAGCATGGCCAACCTCTGAGGTGATTTTGTCAAAGAAGTGAAAGATGCATTGCACCTGTGTGTGTGTGTGTGTGTGTGTGTGTGTGTGTGTGTGTGTGTGTGTGTGTGTGTGTGTGTGTGTGTGTGTGTGTGTGTGTGTGTGTGTGTGTGTGTGTGTGTGTGTGTGTGTGTGTGTGTGTGTGTGTGTTTGCGTGCGTGCGTGCGCGCGCGCATGCTTGCATTGTGTACCACAGAGATTTTGTTGGAATAATTATTAATTAAACTACATCATTATAACGCAATTAATGTTTACATGCCTATTCTTTCTCAAACCGTTATTACCAACTGTGCCAAAAGTTAACAGGTTAAATTAAAGAGATAGCCTCCCCACAACGGTGAACAGACCATGAAAACGGCGCGCGTGCCAGTCAGTCTCCATCTCCCGACAGATTGTTAATGGGGAAAGCCACGAGCGCAGTGGACCAATCAGATGATCACAAACACACTTGGCTATTGGCAAAACATCGACTACAATTAATAGTCGGACAAGTGTTCAAAAACAGCCTCTAAACTAGATACACTTGGAAGCATCCTCCGTGTGCACACACACGCACGCATACAAGCATGCACAAACGCACGCACGCACGCATGCAAACACACACATACACATTTCAGTATGTTATAAAACACGAGGCATTTTCTTACATCATTTAAGACTACATAATTTTGTTTTGATTAGGCTTACTTCAAGAATATAGAATAAGTTCAGAATAACAAATATTTTGGCACTAGCTTTGCACTCTTATTTCTGCATTCTTGGCTTCTTGCAAAGGGGACATGTTTTAATAATTGTGAGGGATATGTTGTATGTGTATAATATTCCTACATTATAAAACAATTTTCTATACAACAATATTACTTAACGTAGCCTAGATATTTTTTTAATGGTTGTTCAGTAATGTTTAATGTATAGGCCTAATTTGCTATAAATGTTTTACTTAGCCTACATTTTGGGATGCGTGCTAAATATAATAATGCCATGGCAATTTGGAACGGGAGCATTTAGGATTTATATTCTTCTTCCTATTTTCGGCGTCACTCTTGAATTTTACGGGTGCTGAGGAGAGAGAGAGAGAGAGAGAGAGAGAGAGAGAGAGAGAGAGAGAGAGAGAGAGAGAGAGAGAGAGAGAGAGAGAGAGAGAGAGAGAGAGAGAGAGAGAGAGAGAGCTCATTAGCATACAGCTGAATAGTTACGCTACCCGCATGGGCTCGAGGGCACGCGTCCCAACAATAGGAGGCACGCTGCCGTTGAGTTGTAAAAGACACCGGGCGGGCAGGGCCGCACGCGCCACCGAGAATAGAACAAATCAAACGCGTAAGGCAAATAAAATATATTTACATTGGTATTGTTTTTTTGTTTTTTTTTAAGATATAGGCCTATAAAGAAAGCATTATAGGCCCTATGTTAATGTGACTACAAAGAAACTGTGCAGTTAGGGTGCCTATAGCATCAATTGAATTTCGTGTGTGTAACATAAGCCATAACAAAATGGACCATTGGAGACTTAAACGTTAGGTCTATGCTGTAGTGTGCTTACAGATCCAATAAAATTAATCCACCTAACAAAACATTATTATGGTGTAGTCATAAAGTTATGGACAAATTCCATAATGTGTTTATAAGGAAGTAAATCATTTTTGTAGGTAATTCATAAAGGGCCTCTGGACCTTTATATGCACCCTGAGAACACTGAGAACACTGAGCACGCATTAGGCCTACCCGTCGAGCCCAGCCAAGGGGTCAGGAAATGACCATTTGGTGCATGCATACGCACCCTGCCAATGAGGTGTAACACAATTAACCGTGAAATTGAGTGGGGAAACGGGGTGTATGGAGGTTAGGGGCAGTAATTTAATTTCTGTTTTTCATTATAACGTTTCAGCTTTCCTGTCAATGATAACATTGGGGAAACATTTGTGTGTACAGAAGTGCCGTGTGCATCCTCTCCTCCTCTTGCGCTAGAAATACGTAATCAGATGCCTTGTCTTTTTAATAATCGCTTGCTCCTTTGGTGGTCGGTCGGTCAGTCAACCAGCCAGTCAGTCAGTCAGCCAGTCAGTCAGTCAACCAGCCAGTCAGTCAGTCAGTCAGTCAGCCAGTCAGCATGGCGCAGCGTTGGACTTGTGGGTATTACAATCTGGATATCATTGTTGTTGGAGAGAGGAGGAGGAGGAGGAGGAGGAGGAGGGAGGAGAAGGGGGTGAATAGTGGGCGGTGTTTAGTCTTGATTGACAGTTTATGTAATGAGCAGCGCAGCGCGAGTCTATAAATTGGGGGAGACGTCACTCCAAGTGTCATTCACCAGTAGTAAGACTAACGGTGAACAGACATCCACAAGCGCAGCGCAAAGGTTAAGCACCAAAATAAGTCAGTGGTGTGGCATCTTCCTACACGCGCACCCACCGACGCTCACAGCCATTGTGGAGTACTGTACTGTACTACTGTGGAGAGCGAGGAAGACATCAGCGAGAGCACAAAGAGAGAGAGAGAGAGAGAGAGAGAGAGAGAGAGAGAGAGAGAGAGAGAGAGAGAGAGAGAGAGATACAGATATTGGAATTTGATCTTCAGTTAAACCTTCATCTCTTTGGATAACCTGGGGATTCTAAAACGGTTCCTTTTGGCGGTTTGGAACATCCCATAAGGATTGTAAAAACGGAAAAACAACGAGGTGGAACGCGAAGAAGGATTTATATTTTGTTCTTTCTTTCTTTTTTTCTCTGCTTTTTGTAAATTTCCCCCCAACACTTTGGAATAGGGGGCTTGGGAATAAAGGGGATATATTGGCGGGTGACGCGGCTGCCCAGGACAAGCGAGAAGGATGGCAGCTTGGTTCACGTTTATCATCGCGTTCAGCACCACGATACTGACACAGGTAAAGAGAAATCCGCTAGATACCCCGCAGGAGAATGATCACTCAAAGTAGCCAATTCCAAGCGAAGGGTCTTTTGACTTTACCGTGTGCGTAACGGTGTTTTAAAACCATCTCTTCTCTTCTTTTTAGGTATTTGGATCCGGTGTTTTTGAGCTCGATCTACATGAATTTACAAACAGCAAAGGATTGCTGGCGAATGGCAACTCTTGCAGGCTCAACTGCAGGACTTTCTTTCGAGTCTGTCTAAAAAACTACCAGGCTGTAGTGTCGCCAGGTGACTGTATCTTTGGGAGTGCGGTGACACCGGTCCTGGGGACCAACTCGTTTAGCGCGAAGAACGGAGGCACTTTTAGCATACCCATCCGACTGCCTTTCAACTTTGGATGGCCGGTAAGACAGATAGCCTAGATCTGGTCCATATTATTAGTTAAATTTATGCCATGCCAAGGTCAATGCTATTGTGTTGTTGTGCAGGCGGGCAGGCCAGTTGTGATTGGTTTGGAGAGAGAGCGCACCAGATATTGGTGATGAGATAATCCATCCCAGTAGCCTAATGTCAGAGCCATGTATTTAGAGAGTTGGGACACTGAGGTTCCTGCATTATGATGCATTTACATGACACTACAACATTATATACCATTCGATAATCCACCATTAGGTAATACCGTGGGCCCTACATATATCACCAGATAGACAGACAGAGAGGATTGACACACGACGTTGTTTATTTCTAAATGCACCACATACTTGAGGTTTACTAGGCCTGCAACATGGTTGCCTCTGTGTGGCATACATTTTAGAATCCTAAATGATAAAGCCATGCATAAACAGACCTACAGTTAGCTGAGTGAAAGTACCCACTGGGCACAGACTTCAGTCAATTCAACGTCTATTCCACGTTGGTTCAACTTAATATCATTTAAATGACGTGGAAACAACGTTGATTAAACCAGTGTGTGCCCAGTGGGTATTTGAATTGCGCTCCATTTAAAGTGTGATTATGTATGCTGTTAGAAATGTTTTATATTGCCTTTATGAAATGTGTTTTGAATAATATTTCTAACGCCTGAATTGCGGTGTGCTCTTAGGGATCGTTTTCTTTGATAATTGAAGCCTGGTATTCACCTTCAGCGGATCTACCTGTAGGTAAGGCGATCTAATCAACGCCACAAGAGGGCGACCTTTCTGCACATTTCACAAATAGGCCCCCTTTAATTAATGTACCTTTTAACAAACACCTATAAAGGTCAAACCTTATCAACAATCGGTATCTTCTCACTATTATAGATAAATTGCCCCCAATTGTTAATTGTTCCCTATATTTTTCAAATGTTCACCTCTTTACTCAGCTCTTGTTGCTCAGCTGCAAAACACCTTTTTCATTCTTGTACTCCAACACAATGTGACTTCCTGCGGTGTATTTCTGGCATGGGAACGAGTTGAGGGCTTTGGTGAGAACACACGGGGCCTGCCAAGAGTACGTGACGACATCTTCCTGTATTTAACACCTAGCTATGTTCCGCCCATTGGAAGTGGCCTGGGAAGGTTTTTGCTGACAGAAAGGAAGAGGGAATTTTCAATCTGAGTTTATTCTCCATCTGAACCATTATGGTTGTTATTATGTGAGTTGATAAGAAGCCACCTGCTTAAGGCCGGGCGGCTTGGCAGGCAGTCGGCCGACACATATTCAAATCAGGCCCAGGGAAAGGGGCATCAAGCAGTAGAATCAGATTTACAAAAACAGGTAAAAATACACCTTGTGGAACAGAGGGGACTGTGAAGAGACACACACACACAGGTACATACACACATACATATATAGACACTCACTCTACACACACGTACACATGGATGTTGTATTGTAAATATGTGATAGTAGAGTAGTGGCCTGAGGGAACACACTAAATGTATTGGGTAAAGTGTTATGAAATATAATGTCATGTCATATTTTAAATGGTATATAACTGCCTTAATGTTGCTGGACCCCAGGAAGAGTAGCTGCTGCCTTGGGGATCCTTAATAAATACAAATACAAATATGGTATGAGATATGACACAAGATAAAATATTGAATGTTAGAACAATGGATGATAGAGAATGCAGTAACAGGTGTCATTACGCCATGTTAATTATGCATATGGCCTAATGGAACATGTTTGTAATGCAGACTACTACATGTTTTAACATGTCTGTAATAAAACTGACCGACAGCAACCACACTCACTGTACCTTAGGCATTTAGTCCTCTCTCTCTCTCTCTCTCTCTCTCTCTTCTCTCTCTCTCTCTCTCTCTCTCTTCTCTCTCTCTCTCTCTCTCTCTCTCTTCTCTCTCTCTCTCTCTCTCTCTCTCTCTCTCTCTCTCTCTCTCTCTCTCTCTCTCTCTCTCTCTCTCTCTCTCTCTCTCTCTCTCTCTCTCTCTCTCTCTCTCTCTCTCTCTCTCCCCCTCTCTCTCTCTCTCTCTCTCTCTCTCTCTCTCTCTCTCTCTCTCTCTCTCTCTCTCTCTCTCTCTCTCTCTTTCTCAATTCAATTTCAATTTCAATTTAAGGGCTTTATTGGCATGGGAAACGTATGTTAACATTGCCAAAGCAAGTGAAGTAGATAGTAAACAAAAGTGAAATAAACAGTAAATATTCAAATTAAACATTACACTCAGAAGTTCCAAAAGAATAAAGACATTTCAAATGTCTCTCTCTCTCTGACACAAACAACCTAACTTGATCTATTGTATTTTCTCTCTGTCCTTCCCTTGCAGACACCAGCAACCCAGAGATGTTGATTAGTATCTTTGCCATCCAGAGACAGCTGGGCGTAGGGGCCGCCTGGTCTCAGGATGTTGAGAGCAGCCGACAGACGGAGTTAAGGTATTCTTACCGCTTCATCTGCAATGACAATTACTACGGAGACAGTTGTTCCAAAAAATGCACGCCAAGGGACGACCGTTTTGGCCACTACACCTGCGACCGCGACGGCCAGTTGTCCTGCCTGCCCGGCTGGAAGGGGGAATACTGCGAAGAACGTAAGCAACCGAGAGAAACCAACCGTTACCGAACCACAACCACACGGAACCACAACTCAACCCCACTGGCCTATCAGAGCTAATTGGGGATTGATTGATTGTCTCCATCCATGTCACACATGTCTTTTAGCTATATGCTATAGGCCAGTGTTTTTATTCTAGCAAGCTTGGTAGACCTGTAGTTTTTAGATGCACTTTGGCTGCACTGTTTCTTCAATGAGTAGGCCTGTTATGCTTTTTGTTTTTAGAGCTTGAGGTGTTGATACGTCGTTTTCAGAGACAGGGGTAGCTATAGCTTCCTTGTATACAGGAGGTCTGGGGCCTCTGCTAAGAGGTTTGGTTCTTAAATGGCAGATGAGGTAGCGCACTTTTCCCTGCAACTGTAGGGTCACTGGTTCAAGCTTGCTTTGATTGGTCCTCTGTAGCTCAGCTGGTAGAGCATGGCGCTTGTAACGCCAAGGTAGTGAGTTCGATCCCCGGGACCACCCATACACAAAAAAAAAAAAATGTATGCACGCATGACTGTAAGTCGCTTTGGATAAAAGCGTCTGCTAAATGGCATTATATTATATTATTATTGTTCCACCTCAATCGCTGCATTGGTGGCAGCAACGGGACAATGTTACACTTTATCAGGTTTTTGTTGAAATCTTGTCGTGATGCATTGCGCTGGTGAGAGAGACACAGATAGAGATAGAATGAGAATAGTGTGGATATGAGAACATTTTGCCAGGTTGAGGAGGTCATACCTGAGGGCTACAGCATGTGACAATGCAGCTAGTTGTATAGCCTACTTGTATGGAAGTTGCAGTTCTGAGTTTAGGCCTAAAGGGTAAAAAAGAGAAGGCCGGCTGCACTGAGCATGTTGACAAGCAAAGTAGTGCAAAACCCACAATATGCCTAAACATAGTGTTAGTTCAATATAAACGACCACAAAAACAAATCTGTTTCTCTTTTCTCTCTATGTTTTGGACAGAACAGAACTGAATGAACTCCTATCACAGGGAGAACAGCCAATTGGCTGTTGGACTCATACTCATTACTAGACTAGAGGTTGATGCCTCTTTCACCAAAACAAATTACTCAAAGATTGCAGTGAAACGTTGTAAAAACTTAAATCGTTACCATGTGCCAGAGTCAGTTGGTAAGGGATGTGTCATCTTCATGACTTGGCGGGTGAATGAGAAATTGGCATGTGTTATAGTTCTATTTTGACCGTGGCACCAAATCCTGATCAGGGGCTTCGATCACGTGGCGCAAATTACATACCCATCTATCGTCATAGTATAGAAGAAACGCACGTGAGGTGGAGGAGATAGATAATCTCTCTCTCTCCTCTCTCTCTCTCCTCTCTCCTCTCCTCTCTCCTCTCTCTCTCTATCTCCTCTCTCTCTCTCTCTCTCTCTCTCTCTCTCTCTCTCTCTCTCTCTCTCTCTCTCTCTCTCTCTCTCTCCTCTCCTCTCTCTCTCTCTCTCTCTCTCTCTCTCTCTCTCTCTCTCTCTCTCTCTCTCTCTCTCTCTCTCTCTCTCTCCTCTCTCCTCTCCTCTCTCTCTCCTCTCTGGCTGTGTGAAGAGGAGTTTGTAGTTCTATAATACAACCTGAGAGAGAGCCCATTTAATCCCGGAAAATGTTAGCGTCACTGGAGGAGCACGGCCGTGGCAGCACGCGCAGGGGTTAATCGCACCATTATTATCCGCCACGCGCCCCTGAAATTGTAGTCACCCTATTGTTGGGGGCACGTGGTGCAGCAGCTGCAAATATGGTTTGCTGCGCGCAGACTAATAACAACAATGGTGGCAGCTGTCTGCTGTTGAGCACGGACTAACCGGAAGCTTACCGGCTGTCTGCTGTAGAGCATGGACTAACCGGCCGCTTACCGGCTGTCTGCTGTTGAGCACGGACTAACCGGAAGCTTACCGGCTGTCTGCTGTTGAGCACGGACTAACCGGAAGCTTACCGGCTGTCTGCTGTTGAGCACGGACTAACCGGCCGCTTACCGGCTGTCTGCTGTTGAGCACGGACTAACCGGCCGCTTACCGGCTGTCTGCTATTGAGCATGGACTAACCGGCCGCTTACCGGCTGTCTGCTGTTGAGCACGGACTAACCGGCCGCTTACCGGCTGTCTGCTGTTGAGCATGGACTAACCGGCCGCTTACCGGCTGTCTGCTATTGAGCATGGACTAACCGGCCGCTTACCGGCTGTCTGCTGTAGAGCATGGACTAACCGGCCGCTAACCGGCTGTCTGCTGTAGAGCATGGACTAACCGGCCGCTTACCGGCTGTCTGCTGTAGAGCATGGACTAACCGGCCGCTAACCGGCTGTCTGCTGTAGAGCATGGACTAACCGGCCGCTTACCGGCTGTCTGCTATTGAGCATGGACTAACCGGCCGCTTACCGGCTGTCTGCTATTGAGCATGGACTAACCGGCCGCTTACCGGCTGTCTGCTGTAGAGCATGGACTAACCGGCCGCTAACCGGCTGTCTGCTGTAGAGCATGGACTAACCGGCCGCTTACCGGCTGTCTGCTGTTGAGCATGGACTAACCGGCCGCTTACCGGCTGTCTGCTATTGAGCATGGACTAACCGGCCGCTTACCGGCTGTCTGCTGTTGAGCATGGACTAACCGGCCGCTTACCGGCTGTCTGCTATTGAGCATGGACTAACCGGCCGCTTACCGGCTGTCTGCTGTAGAGCATGGACTAACCGGCCGCTAACCAGCTGTCTGCTGTAGAGCATGGACTAACCGGCCGCTTACCGGCTGTCTGCTGTAGAGCATGGACTAACCGGCCGCTTACCGGCTGTCTGCTATTGAGCATGGACTAACCGGCCGCTTACCGGCTGTCTGCTATTGAGCATGGACTAACCGGCCGCTTACCGGCTGTCTGCTGTTGAGCATGGACTAACCGGCCGCTTACCGGCTGTCTGCTATTGAGCATGGACTAACCGGCCGCTTACCGGCTGTCTGCTGTAGAGCATGGACTAACCGGCCGCTAACCGGCTGTCTGCTGTAGAGCATGGACTAACCGGCCGCTTACCGGCTGTCTGCTGTAGAGCATGGACTAACCGGCCGCTAACCGGCTGTCTGCTGTAGAGCATGGACTAACCGGCCGCTTACCGGCTGTCTGCTATTGAGCATGGACTAACCGGCCGCTTACCGGCTGTCTGCTGTTGAGCATGGACTAACCGGAAGCTTACCGGCTGTCTGCTGTTGAGCATGGACTAACCGGAAGCTTACCGGCTGTCTGCTATTGAGCATGGACTAACCGGCCGCTTACCGGCTGTCTGCTATTGAGCATGGACTAACCGGCCGCTTACCGGCTGTCTGCTATTGAGCACGGGCATCTGTTCAGGACTAACCGGCCACTCACCGGCGGTCGCCTATCCAACCAGAATCAGTGACACACAGATAGGGGCCTTATAGACCACAACACAAAACAGCCGTAAATGAACCGGCTTCCTCGTGACCTGTAGAAGTTGGGTGGTGTGACAGGTTCAGTTGGAGCTTGTGTCTGTCCCGCGTTTTGAAATACAATAGTTGTTGCTGAAATGAATCCATTTGATGAAAATGGAGGTAGGCTATTGAAACTTTTAGCACGTAGCCTATAATGCCACTAATGGTTTTATTATAGCTTTGTATAGCAAATGGAAGCTCATATTTCATTGTAGTGGTGGCGTGTGTGTGTGTGTGTGTGTGTGTGGAAGGGGGGTTATGATTAAGACCAATGTTTTAGTGAAGTAATATTGGATGATGAAGGTCTACAGCCTAAAAGATGGAATCTGAACATTGTGGGTTTCGGAAGTCCATAATCAGTAGCCTATAAAATCCTTGAAATTGCAGCTCATTTGATGTACGTGAGATACTGTGTAATGATGGCATAGCTTGCATATAATGTATGAATTATGTTTGAGACACTATAACAAACCCCAATAACCTACACTATAACTAACCCCTATAGCCTTCACTATAACTAACCCCTATAACTTACACTATAACTAACCCCTATAACCTACACTATAACTAACCCCTATAACCTACACTATAACTAACCCCTATAACCTACACTATAACTAACCCCTATAACCTACACTATAACTAACCCCTATAACCTACACTATAACTAACCCCTATAACCTACACTATAACTAACCCCTATAACCTACACTATAACTAACCCCTATATCCTACACTATAACTAACCCCTATGACCTACACTATAACTAACCCCTATATCCTACACTATAACTAACCCCTATAACCTACACTATAACTAACCCCTATAACCTACACTATAACTAACCCCTATAACCTACACTATAACTAACCCCTATAACCTTCACTATAACTAACCCCTATAACCTACACTATAACTAACCCCTATAACCTACACTATAACTAACCCCTATAACCTTCACTATAACTAACCCCTATAACCTACACTATAACTAACCCCTATAACCTACACTATAACTAACCCCTATAACTTACACTATAACTAACCCCTATAACCTTCACTATAACTAACCCCTATAACCTTCACTATAACTAACCCCTATAACCTACACTATAACTAACCCCTATAACCTACACTATAACTAACCCCTATAACCTACACTATAACTAACCCCTATAACCTACACTATAACTAACCCCTATAGCCTTCACTATAACTAACCCCTATAACCTACACTATAACTAACCCCTATAACCTACACTATAACTAACCCCTATAACCTTCACTATAACTAACCCCTATAACCTTCACTATAACTAACCCCTATAACCTACACTATAACTAACCCCTATAACCTACACTATAACTAACCCCTATAACCTACACTATAACTAACCCCTATAACCTACACTATAACTAACCCCTATAACCTTCACTATAACTAACCCCTGAATATCTGCTCATCTCCGTGTTACAGCCATCTGCCTGGAGGGATGCAGCGAAGGGAACGGAAACTGCTCCAGACCTGGAGAGTGTGTGTAAGTAATACTGAAATTATGAAATATGTGTAAGTACACAGGGATGTGTGTGTGTGTGTGTGTGTGTGTGTGTGTGTGTGTGTGTGTGTGTGTGTGTGTGTGTGTGTGTGTGTGTGTGTGTGTGTGCGTGTGTGTGTGTGTGTGTGCGTGTGTTTGAGTGTGTGTGTGACACAGGATTTAGTGCTGATATTTCTCCAAGCTGCTCCAATATTCCATGTGATGTCAACAGCGGGATGTAATCTACTGTATCTTTCAAAGCCCCAAACTCTCTCTCTCTCTCTCTCTCTCTCTCTCTCTCTCTCTCTCTCTCTCTCTCTCTCTCTCTCTCTATATATATATATATATGTGCAAATGTCAGCACTCTCCAATTTATTTGCCATAGCCCAGAGCACTGGCCTGCACTCTCTGTTTACCTCTGTTTCCCCACAGCTATCCCTTTCTCCTCCTCTCATCACCCTCTCTGTCATTTTCCTTACCCTCCTCCCTCTCTCTCTCTCTCTCTCTCTCTCTCTCTCTCTCTCTCTCTCTCTCTCTCTCTCTCTCTCTCTCTCTCTCTCTCTCTCTCTCTCTCTCTCTCTCTCTCTCTCTCTCTCTCTCTCTCTCTCTCTCTCTCTCTCTCTCTCTCTCTCTCTCTCATTTGTGATATAGTATAGTAATTACTGGAATGGGTTTGTGTGGAAATTCATTGTATAGTTTGGTACTGTGGACTGTGTTGTCATTCAATTGTGGTCAAGACATTATGGTCAGTCGGTCTATAACTTCAAAAAGTATGTGGTTCACACAAGGTCTAGAAGAATTTACTCTATATGGACATTTTTATACAGGGGTTTTCTGCATTAAGGGATAAGTTGGTCCATGTAGTCAAAAAACTATAGTCCGGTTGTCTGCAAAATATTTTACAACATGGTTGGTTGCAGCTATGCTTAATCAATCAACCAATCAATCAATGAATCGATCAGTTAGTCAATCAATGATGTATAGATAAAGGTCTGGTATTGATGAAGGAACGTTTACCCTGAATGACCTCTCCTATGTCTCCAGGTGCAGAGAAGGTTGGCAGGGTCCGTTCTGCGATCAGTGTAAGAAGTACCCCGCTTGTAAGCATGGCACCTGCCAGCAGCCTTGGCAGTGTAACTGCAAGGAAGGCTGGGGAGGGCTCTTCTGTGACCAGGGTAAGAACACATCTTCATCATCACAGAAAAAGGGTCATCTGATTGTAACATATCAGAAAATATGTGCAACTAATAATATTTTGGATTCAAATACTGACCCTAAAATAATCCCTCAAAATAGAGAAGACCTTGATATGAATCTGTACATCAAGCATGATCTATCAGCTGTTACTATGTTATGCCGCTCTCACTTTATGATCTTATCAGGATTTTCTTTTACAATCCTTTTTTTTTAGGAGTAGAAAGGATGTTAGTTGACACATCTGTTTGACTGAAGGGTCTATCAGAGTACCAAATGTGTACCCGTACGCACAGCAGTGTTCTGGAATATTGGATCGTTGGCTTTCATACTTTTCTAATTCTCAGCGCAGCTCAAGCAATTTCTCCAGCTGTCAACACATTGAAATTAATAGGGGATGCATACGGACTGTTGTGCCTCAGCGTCTGAGGGCTATGATTTATGCTTTAGTAGTTGACCTTATATACATTATGTACATATATATATTACCTTATATTTGACTTTTTTTTCGACCTTTGACCCCTCTGTTCCTCCCTTCCAGACTTGAACTTCTGCACACACCACCGGCCGTGTGTGAACGGGGCGACCTGTATGAACACGGGCCAGGGCAGCTTCACCTGTACCTGTCCCTCTGGGTTCACTGGGGTCAACTGTGAACTGAAACTGCAGGAGTGTGACAGCAACCCCTGTAGGAACGGAGGACTCTGCACGGTGAGTAGAGAGCCCCTCAGGACTCGCTAGATCACCATGTTAGAAGGAACAGCAGTAGTAGCTACAGATGTTGGATCTTAATTTGAGCCAGTTTGCTACAGCAGGATAATAATCCTGCAGCAACAGGAAATGTGAATTATTACGTGGATTATGAATAATGGACATTTTTGTAGGGGTTGATACATTTTACGTTTGGGCAAATCAAGTCTGACATTTCAAAGTGGAACTTTTGAATCCTTTTTAATACACTCAAATACACTTCAACTTGACCTCCCGAGTGGCGTCAAGGCAAAGGGTGGCTATTTGAAGAATCTCAAATATAAAATAGATTTTGATTTGTTTAACACTTTTTTGGTTAATACATGATTCCATATGTGTTATATAATAGTTTTGATGTCTTCACTATTATTCTACAATGTAAAACATAGAAAAACCCTTGAATGAGTAGGTGTGTCCAAACTTTTGACTGGTAGTGTATATATGTTTTTTTTTAAATACACTTCAACATTTCTAGTGTGAAGGAAAATTCTCAGCAACAAAAGAGTGTTCAAAGTAAGGTCCTACATCTATAGATGGACAGGTTGTAAGGGACATCCCCTGTAGGAACGGAGGACTCTGCACAGTCAGTTAGTAGTAGTAGTAGCTAGATGGACAGGTTGTAAGGGACATCCCCTGTAGGAACGGAGGACTCTGCACGGTCAGTTAGTAGTAGGAGTAGCTAGATGGACAGGTTAGAAGAGAGTTGTAGTAATATATCTCAGGAGTCACAAGATTGCCAGACTAGTAGGGACCAGCATGGTCTGAATGTATGAGCAATAAAAAGTATGAGCTATTGGTTTGAGAAAGTAGGTCCCTCTGACCAACGGCTCTCACTGGCTCTATATGAAGGCTGCTTAAATACTTCAGTGCATCCTCCATTTTATTTTTGTCATTTAGCAGACGCTCTTATCCAGAGCGACTTACAGGAGCAATTAGGGTTAAGTGCCTTGCTCAAGGGCACATCGACAGATTTTTCACCTAGTCGGCTCGGGGATTAGAACCAGCAACCTTTCAGTTACTGGCACAACGCTCTTAACCACTAAAGCTACCTCCTTCCTCCCTTACTTGAAAGGATGCATATTGAAATATTCACAACTGTCTCTGTCAGACCTTAGATCTAAACCCTTTCCTTCTCTCTCTCTCCTTTACCAGAACCTGGATGTTGGCTACACGTGTTCGTGTCCGCAGGGTTTCGAGGGTTCCCACTGTAAACACAGCCTGCTGACGTGTGCTGACTCACCCTGCTTCCACAGCGGACAGTGCCATCAGAAGGACAACGGTCGCAGCTACACCTGCGAGTGTCCTCCCGGATACACCGGACTCAACTGTGAGAAAAGAGTGGACAAGTGCACATCCCTTCCCTGCGCCAACGGTAGGCTATATTCCCTTTCCCTCTTCTTTACCCCCCTCAAGTCCGGTTCTCACTGCTCCCCTCTCCCCCCCTCTCCCCCCCTCCCCCCCCCCTCTTCCCTTTCCCTGAATTCCTCAGGCAGGTCTCTCTTTCTCTCTCTCTCTCTCTCTCTCTCTCTCTCTCTCTCTCTCTCTCTCTCTCTCTCTCTCTCTCTCTCTCTCTCTCTCTCTCTCTCTCTCTCTCTCTCTCTCTCTCTCTCTCTCTCTCTCTCTCTCCTGAATTCCCCTGTGGTTCGGTAGTCTGGAAGTGTTCTGGAACAACAGGAATCTGTGGGAACAGTGTGTCTATTGTACTGGGTGTAAATATGTGGTGGCTTCTTGTCAGCTTCCAGGAATGTCACCCAACACTGCAGGGTTGGGCTCAATACCATTTTAATTGCAGTCAATTCAGAAAGTAAATTCCAATTCCAATTCAACATTTTCCTCATTGAAAAGCATTGAAGAAAATTGGAATTGGAATTGGAATTTCAGTGTACTTCCTGAATTGACTGGAATTTATATGGAATTGACCCCAACCCTGCAACACTGTACTGTTTGTTAGCTTTACTGTTAGCTTTACTGTTAGCTGTACTGAGGAGATAGGAAAATAATGTGACAAATAATGTGATACATATCACAATCACATCCACATTGGCCTGTGTTTAGGGTTTTGGGTCAGGGTGACCTTTTGGATAAGCACATTGGCCTGTGTTTAGGGTTTTGGGTCAGGGTGACCTTTTGGATAAGCACATTGGCCTGTGTTTAGGGTTTTGGGTCACGGTGACCTTTTGGATAAGCACATTGGCCTGTGTTTAGGGTTTTGGGTCAGGGTGACCTTTTGGATAAGCACATTGGCCTGTGTTTAGGGTTTTGGGTCAGGGTGACCTTTTGGATAAGCACATTGGCCTGTGTTTAGGGTTTTGGGTCAGGGTGACCTTTTGGATAAGCACATTGGCCTGTGTTTAGGGTTTTGGGTCAGGGTGACCTTTTGGATAAACAGTCCTGCTCATTATGATGGTTGGGTTTAGTGATGAAGGGGAAGTGCGCTATGATTCATTCTTTTGAGTTTGCATCTGCTATATGTGATGGTTACTGAGACTTCAAGATGCAGTGTGACGATTGGACATCTGTAAGCAATAGTGAGAATTCCACCTGCCTATCAGAGGGCAAGATGGAGCAATTACAATATTGTTTAAACTTATCGAATCCTCCACAAGTGTCTAGGGGATAGGGGTTGTTTCTGGACAGGGCCTATAAGTGCATACCTGCGTGTGTGTGCTCTCCCCCATGCGTAAGACCCTAACCCCTAAACCCTAACCCCTGAACCCTAACCCCTGAACCCTAACCCCTGAACCCTAACCCCTGAACCCTAACCCCTAAACCCTAACCCCTGAACCCTAACCCCTGAACCCTAACCCCTAAACCCTAACCCCTGAACCCTAACCCCTAAACCCTAACCCCTAAACCCTAAACCCTAACCCCTAAACCCTAACCCCTGAACCCTAACCCCTGAACCCTAACCCCTGAACCCTAACCCCTAAACCCTAACCCCTGAACCCTAACCCCTGAACCCTAACCCCTGAACCCTAACCCCTGAACCCTAACCCCTAAACCCTAACCCCTGAACCCTAACCCCTAACCCCTGAACCCTAACCCCTGAACCCTAACCCCTGAACCCTAACCCCTGAACCCTAACCCCTGAACCCTAACCCCTAAACCCTAACCCCTGAACCCTA
Source organism: Coregonus clupeaformis (assembly GCF_020615455.1). NCBI lineage: Eukaryota > Metazoa > Chordata > Actinopteri > Salmoniformes > Salmonidae > Coregonus > Coregonus clupeaformis. The sequence continues at coordinate 188,585 of NW_025533596.1, forward strand.
ACCCCTGAACCCTAACCCCTGAGCCCCTGTGTCTCTCTCCAGGTGGTCTGTGTTTGATCCACGGTGGCGTGCGTCTGTGTAGCTGTCGTTCCGGTTTCACCGGCCAGCGCTGTGAGATCAACATCAACGAGTGTGCCGGTAACCCCTGCACCAACGGAGGGACCTGCCTGGACCGCATCAACGACTACACCTGCGCCTGCCCGCCGGGGTACACCGGCCGAAACTGTGACCGCGTCCTGGACGAGTGCTCCATGCGCCCCTGTCTTAACGGAGGACTCTGCACCGTGGAAGAGGGGCCGGGGAAACCCCCCGCCACTTGTATCTGTCCCGCCGGCTTCACTGGACCCCGCTGCCAGTTCTTTGCAGTGACCCTGCCAGTTGGAGGGGAGAGGATCAACGGAGAGAGCCAAGATGGCTTCCCGTGGGCAGCAGTTTCCCTGGCTGTAGGGCTGGTTGCGTTACTGGTGCTGCTATGCATGGTGGGACTGGCTCTAAGACACATCCACAGGCAGATGGGCAGGGACAGGGGAGACGGGGAGACCATGAACAACCTATCAGACGTACAGAAGGATAACCTTATTCCCGCCTCCCAGCTGAAGAACACCAATCAGAAGGTGGTACTGGAGGTGGACTGCGAATCAGAGAAGTCAAACTTTATCCACAATAACTATCACTTGGACTCGTACAGTAACGCAAAGTCGAAGGAGTTCAAGGATGATAAGTCGCAAGAGGATAAAAGACAAAATCACATCTACGACAAGTGTTTAGAAGAGAAAATACCGCTGAGTGGAATGTACAGGTAAAATTAACACATTTTTCTATAAATTAAGGTTTTCGATGAGTTCTTGATTCTGAAATGTTACACCACATCTACAAACATGCCGATATGGCTAACTGCTTTTACCATGATACCTTGAGACTTAAGGCTAGGCTACTTATAGCTCTTGGAATCATTGTTATACTAACGCTCTAGGAAATACTGTTTCCATATGTGTGTGAAAGGTGAAAGGTGAAGGCCGTGCGTTCTGGATATTATTTCTATAGGCTATACGTCTGTTCTGTTTATTGTGAGAGGAACAGGGTCTCATTCATTTTTTCAGTCGCAACAGGGCCTGACCACAATAGTTTAAACCCTACCACTACTCTCCCCCATACAGATATAGGATCTTAATTTGATCACTCTTATGTTGCTACAATGCAAACTCTTATGTTGCTACAATGCAAAAGTTTGTCATTTACACTTTGAAATTTCAGACTTGATTTACCCTAACAAAAAATGTATCAACCTCTACAAAAATGTCCATTAATTATAATCCACATAATAATTAACATTTCCTGTTGCTGCAGGATTATTTTCCTGCTGTAGTAAACTTGCAACAAATTAAGATCCTACATCTGTATACATACTGTATACACACGTACACCTCCAGGCACACAGACACACACACACACACACATATGCCTCCACACGCACACACACACACACACTCTCGATCCGATCCCACACGAGAGCTGAAGGATCAACAGCCAAGTCCGAAGCCCAACCGTAACCCCCCACGCACCCACAGCAAGCCGCTGTACAGCAGGATCATTTCAATGATTTCAAACGCTCTTTTAATCTCATAAAGACCTTCACTAACAACAGACCCAACAGACAGGCTCCTTGGAAACACAATACTACTCTGCATTTTTACACAGTTTACATTTGACTGTTGCTGAGCCGTACTCCACTCACACACTCACACACACAGACACACACACACGCACACACAGTTTAGCCATGTGCTTCTACTTTGTGTTGTTAAGGTAGGCTAACAGTGTGTGTGTGTGTGTGTGTGTGTTAATTTGTGTGTTGCAGTGAAAAGGCGGAGTGTATGATATCGACGATATGTTCCCCTGGAGACTCTCAGATCTACCAGTCTGTTATAGGACAAGATAGGAGGGAGTGCGTCATAGCAACAGAGGTAAGATAACCTCTGGAGCGGCAGGTGGCTTAGTGGTTAAGAGCGTTGTGCCAGTAACCGAAAGGTCGCTGGTTCTAATCCCTGAGCTGACTAGGTGAAAAATCTGTGGATGTTACCTTGAGCAAGGCACTTAACCCTAATTGCTCCTGTAAGTCGCTCTGGATAAGAGCGTCTGCTAAATGACGTAAATGTAGAACAAAAATATACAAAATGATAAGTACTTATCTGAAGTATTTCATGTCACTCTTATAGTATCAATGACATTTATGGTTGGTGATGTTTCTGCGTTTTTTTTTTTTTTTACACATTGTATTACATATTATTTTACTTAACAATAAGCCAGGGCAAGATCCTGTAGGCCTATATAGCGTAATCATATACAGGGCCATCAGAAAGTATTCACAACCCTTGACTTTTTCCACATTGTGTTGTCTTACAGCCTGAATTTAAAATAGATTAAATTGAGACTTGCTGTCAATGGCCTACACACAATACCCCATAATGTCAAAGTGGAATTATGTTTTTCCAAATGTTTCCAAATTAATTACAAATGATAAACTGAAATGTTTTGAGTCAATAATTATTCAACCCCTTTGTTATGGCAAGCCTACATAAGTTCAGGAGTGAACATTTGCTTAACAAGTCACATAATAAGTTGCAATAATAGTGTTTAACATGATTTTTGAATGACTACCTCATCTCTGTACCCCACACATACAATTATCTGTAAGGTCCTTCAGTCGAGCAGTGAATTTCAAATACAGATTCAACCACAAAGACCAGGGAGGTTTTCCAATGATTCACAAAGAAGGGCACCTATTGGTTGATGGGAGAAAAAAAAAGGAAAGACGCCTGAATACAAAGTGTTATGTAATTACACTTTGGATGGTGTATCAATACACCCAGTCACTACAAAAATACAGGCGTCTTTCCTAACTCAGTTGCCAGAGAGGAAGGAAACCGCTCCGGGATTTCACCATGAGGCCAATGGTGACTTTAAAACAGTGGCAGAGTTTAATGGCTGTGATAGGAGAAAACTGAGGATGGGTCAACAACATTGTAGTTACTCCACAATACTAACCTAATTGGCAGAGTGAAAAGAAGGAAGCCTGTACAGAATACAAATATTCCAAAACATGCATCCTGTTTGCAACAAGGCACTAAAGTAATACTGCAAAAAAATGTGTCAAAGCAATTCACTTTTTGTCCTGAATACAAAGTGTTATGTTTGGGGCAAATCCAATACAATACATTACTGCGTAACAATCTCCATATGTTCAAGTATAGTGGTGGCTGCATCATGTTATGGGTATGCTTGTCATCGTTAAGGACTGGGGAGTTTTTCAGGATAAAAAGAAACGGAATGGGGCTAAGCACAGGAAAAATCCTAGAGGAAAACCTGGTTCAGTCTGCTTTCCACCAGACACTAGGATATTAATTCACCTGTCAGCAGGACAATAACCTAAAACACAAGTTAAAATGTACAGTGGAATTGCTTAAAAGAAGACATTGAATGTTCCTGAGTGGCCGAGTTAAAGTTTTAACTTAAATCTATTTGAAAATATATGTCAAGACCTGAAAATGGTTGTCTAGCAATGATCAACAACCAATTTGACAGAGCTTGAAGAATTTTTAAAAGAATAATGGGCAAATGATACACAATCTAGGTGTGGAAAGCTCTTAGACTTACCCAGAAAGACTCACAGCTGTAATCACTGCCAAAGGTGCTTCTACAAAGTATTGACTCAGGTTTTAATATTTATGTAAATTAGATATTTCTGTATTATTATTATTATTCTTTATTCAAACATTTGCTAAAACATGTTTTCACTTTGTCATTGTGGGGTATTGTGTGTATATGGATGAGATTTTCTGGGGTTTTTTTACCCTCATTTGACCAGGTAAGTTGACTGAGAACACATTCTCATTTACAGCAACGACCTGGGGAATAGTTACATGGGAGAGGAGGGGGGATGAATAAGCCAATTGGAAGCTGGGGATGATTAGTTTGCCATGATGGTATGTGGACCTGATCAGGAATTTAGCCAGATCACTGGGGTTAACACCCCTACTCTTACGATAAGTGCCAAGGGATCTTTAGTGATCACAGAGAGTCAGGACACCCGTTTAACGTCCCATCCAAAAGACGGCACCCTACAGTGACAAAAAATCTCAATTTAATCCATTTCGAATTCAGGCTGTAACACAACAAAATATGGAATAAGTCAAGGGGTATGAATACTTTCTGAAGGCACTGTATGCCAAGTCAGTATAGATGGAGTAATATTATATGGCAATGCTCTCTCTAAACTAGAAAAGGTCATCAAATTACAATTCTTCAAACTGACAATTTGATGGTCTAAGAAGGGGATACGTTTGTGTTCAAGTACAGGAATATAGTTTTGATACCTTTTAAGCTTTACTGTGTCTCTCAAACCCTACTTTTTAAAGGCCCAGTGCAGTCAAAAAACGTGATTTTCCTGTGTTTTATACATATTTCCACACTATGAGTTTGGAATAATACTGTGAAATTGTGAAAATGATGATGATACTCTTTTAGTGTAAGAGCTGTTTGAAAAGACATCACCAGGTGGTAAATTAGTTAATAGACCAATAAGAAGAAAAGTTCCAAACCTCTCTGCCAATAAGAGCTCATTTCCAGTTTTCTTTTCTTCAGTTTCCACTCAGATCACTCCCAGACAATCCTAGCTAAATTCTTGCTTGAGAAATTGCCTTTTGCTAAGAAGCTGTTATTTATTTATTTTTGACCATTTTTAATTGAAAACAATCACAGTAAGGTACTTAATTATTACCCAGAAATTATTTGCTTTTGAGATATAAAAAAGAAACGCCTGCATTGGACCTTTAACACCCCAAGGTGTTGAGTGGAATTGAGGGAGGATGTTACCAAGCAACACAATGGTGATAGCATTGTCTGAATAACAAGGATTTCAGTATGCCAAGGGAGCTTACTGGTGGTTTATCTTAGAATGATTGATAGATAGAATATGCTGACTTGGGTACAGGGTAATACCATCAAAGAAGGGAGTGCCAACTGATGGTTACCAGATGTTGTGGAAGCAATATGTAACAGGGACTATAAGAAGAGAGATATTTTCTTTGTCTAGTAGTTTGGATGACAAGAGGCGAAGCACGCGCCTTTTGTTAGATGAACCACGGTACCGTGTCTATTAAATATTTTGTATTAACTCCCCATATGATTGTTTAAGTATATTCTTGCATCCTGAATTACTTGATACCCGAGAAACTCATCTTAACAGTTTATTTGAGCGTTATTATCTTGGGATGTGTGTGCAGTTTCCCAGTTCATAGAGAAAAGGGGAATGTCCGCTCACTGTTTTACCCCAGTTCTCACTGCTTATATCTGATCATTTCTTCCTTTCTTCCTCCTCAGGTATAAGCTGTGAGGGGTAGAAAAGCGAGGGAGCAAGACGGAGGAGGAGAAACACAATCGAGGCAGAAATAATTTTTGTGGATTGTTTACAAAAACCTGAGGAGAGACTGGAGACTGTTTCTGACGTCACTGCTGCTCTGGGGCACTAGAGAGAAGAGACAGAGAGAGACAGAGAGGGGAGCGTAATCTCTCCTCTGTGAAAAATGAACGAATGGACACTAGACTGAACTTTACTGAACTTTAACGTTGACGAAGTGTTTGTATACAAAACGTATACAGTAACAGTCATGGACCTATTAACTTCTGGGAACGAACAGTTAAAACGGTTAAATGAACGGTTAAATGAACTGTTTAAATGACTGACTGAACTGCACAGGGTGTGGAGGGGACTGGTAGAGTGTCATTAAGCAAAACACTGAATCTGAACTGAACTCATCTGTCCTTGGCAGCGATTGGAGGAGAGAGTAGGTGAAACAGGAAGAATGTCTGTAGCTCGTAGTTGAACCCTGAGCACTCAGTTAACCGTTGACTGATCTCCTGGGATAATCATGGTGACTAACGACAGCCAACTAATCAAAATGTAGGTGCCTGAGATTCGACTGATCTTTAACCCCTAGCCAGCATCATTGACCAGCTATGCAGGGTCCAGGGTGGAGCTAACTCAATCAAACTCACCCACCGACCGCCACGACCGACCAGCCGTCAAAACCACAACCACAACAAATACACTGAGAACGATGAATGTCTGACTGAACAAACAAACAAACGTCTCAACGTTCAATCACTCCAAACAAAATGCCTGGTTGGACTTTTCCGGACTTTTCCATTTCATGCAAATGGTGAAAAGATTGTATGCAGTCCAAAATCACTAGAAGCCTTAAAAAAAAAGAGTGTGTTTGGATGCTAAAACGTAAACCCTTGTCTCTTCATGGAGCATTTGACCTACAAAAAGAAAAACAGAGGTGGAAAATACACGTTTGTAATCAACAGTAATTCGGAGGAGGTAGGGTATATACATGTAACGAATAAATCGCAGA
>NW_025533596.1:200000-252500 GCF_020615455.1 Coregonus clupeaformis
TAGCAACGACACAGCTGAATGGATAGAAACGGTACAGCTGAATGGATAGCAACGACACAGCTGAATGGATAGAAACGGTACAGCTGAATGGATAGCAACGACACAGCTGAATGGATATCAACGACACAGCTGAATGGATAGCAACGACACAGCTGAATGGATAGCAACGACACAGCTGAATGGATAGCAATGACACAGCTGAATGGATAGCAACGACACAGCTGAATGGATAGCACGACACAGCTGAATGGATAGCACGACACAGCTGAATGGATAGCAACAGTACAGCTGAATGGATAGCAACGACACAGCTGAATGGATAGCAACGACACAGCTGAATGGATAGCAACGGTACAGCTGAATGGATAGCAACGGTACAGCTGAATGGATAGCAACAACACAGCTGAATGGATAGCAACGACACAGCTGAATGGATAGCAACGACACAGCTGAATGGATAGCAACGACACAGCTGAATGGATAGCAACGACACAGCCAGTGATTCTGATGTAGTTGTCACATTTGTCATGAAACAGAGTTTAAAAAACACTTCCTCTCGAGCCTCCAAATAACTGAATAAAGAAAAAGTAATGTCTACTGGCTGTTTGCTGTTCACTTTAAGGAAGTCAACCGACATGGTCGACATTTATTGGGAGTAGCAAACAGCGGACATTACTTTAATAGTGGCTCTTCTCTTTGTGTATCTCCTGTGTATAGGCTAGGAGTTGGATGTTCGTTAAAAAAAACTCTCCTGTCATCCAATTAACAGAATCCCACCACTGTCAACAGACCGGGCCCCAATCAGCAGCAATCAACACCCAGTATCAGATCTCTGTCCCCCCACCTCTTCCTCTCTCAAAACACATCCTGTTGATCTGTCTGTGGCTACATCCCAAATGGCACCCTATTCCCTGTATATTTCCCATGGGGCTCTGGTCAAAAAGTAGTGCACTATATAAGGCAGGGGTTCTCAAACCTCTCCTAGGGGGACGCCCAGACGTTTAACTATTCCACAGCTAGCACACCTGATTCAAATTGTCAACTAATCATCAAGCCCTTGGCCAGGTGAATCAGGTGAGTTGGTTCAGGACTACAACAGAGTTGTGAAACGTCTGCCGGTCCCCGAGGAGAGGTTTGTGAACCACTGATATAGAGAATAGGGTGTCATTTGGGAGGCATCCGTCCTGTTGATGTGTGTGAAAAGAGGATACACTAGAAGATGCCTGGATCTCGAAGGTGTAGAGAGGGGTTTTCCGGCCAGGCCAAGAGGAAAAAACACTATCACAGCCATTAGTCATCTGGTAAAACCTTCCACTGCTACAGCTCACACATAGCTTTCAACCTGTTACCCTGACAACTGCCCGCCCGCACTGAGGGACTGTGGAACCCTCTCTCCTCTCACACTTATACACACACACACACACATTCTCATAGACACACTTACAGTACATGCAGTATGCACACGAACACTGTTTCTCTCTCTCATGCACGCTCAAACACTCTGGCTCAAACACACTCACAGATACACTTACAAACACACACACACACACAGTACACACACACACACAGTACACACACACACACAGTACACACAGTACACACTCACACAGTACACACACACACACAGTACACACACACACACAGTACACACACACACAGTACACACACAGTACACACACACACAGTACACACACACACAGTACACACTCACACAGTACACACACACACACAGTACACACACACACACAGTACACACACACAGTACACACACACACAGTACATACTCACAGTGTACTAAAAGTGCTTGGCCTCTGGCCTCTGGCCTTTGGGTCTCCATAGCATAGCCAAACATTCTCATTGTATTATAATCACAGCATCCTGTTTGTGACCTAGTGACATCACTTCCTACTTCCTGTCTGATTAAAAAATGCAGAACATGCCGGCGGAGGCCAACTGCTTTTCTCACGCATCTCTCCCTGAGATCGCAGATCTTGAATCCCAAATGGTACCCTATTCCCGTATATAGCGCACAGCGCTCTGGTCAACAGTTGTGTACTGAATAGGATGCCATTTTGGACACATGCTGTGATCTGCCATCTGCCCTGTACTCTTCTGGCGTTGCGTGGTGGAAGCATGGGCTTTTCAGGAAACAACGGCCACACAAGTACAGGACAGGGAAACAAACATTCCTGATCGACTCAGATCTATTTATTCTGTTTAGGGAAAAGAGGGAGATCTGTGTGTTGATGTCATTGGTTGGGAATGAGGAAACAGGTTTCTGACTATCTCCTGCTCCATCTCTTTATTAACCCTAAATATGTGGCATGTCAAATTCTAAAGAGATCCCCATACATGGATGCACTGTTTGAAATTCCATTGACAATTGTCTTGCTCATTGAAGGGATTCTGTTTAGACACAGTCATAAAAACAATGGTTTACACACAACGGCAGTTTCCACAAGTCATACAAAAGCCAAGAAACCGACCCACCAACACAGAACAATTATGCAAATAAAAAGTATTTGACAACACAAAGAAACAACACACCCTGGCTCAACATAACAGAGTCCCAGAGCCAGGGCGTGACACCCTGATTCCGACCCGAGTTAAGTTGCACAAAAAGGGAACGTCAACGTTTAAAAAATATATATATATATTCATAAATACTTTCCTAAAATGTGCATAAATAATCTACAAGATCAGAGTATTTTTTTTTTGATTTACCAGTTGGTGCTGAAACGGAGTGTCACGTCCTGACCTATAGAACTCTAGTTTGTTGAGTCAGGGTGTGGAAATCTATGTTATATATTCTATGTTTACATTCTAGTTCTCTATTTCTATGTCTGGCCGGGTGTGATTCCCAATCAGAGGCAGCTGTCGCTCGTTGTCTCTGATTGGGGATCATCCTTAGGTAGCCTATTGCCTATTGTGTATTGTGGGACCTTGTTCCTGTTCGGCTGGTGTGTGTATAGCCCTTTGGACTTCACATTACGTTGTTTTCTTGTTTTGGTTTGTATGTTTATTGGGTGAGTAAACATGTACGCTTTTCACGCTGCGCCTTGGTCCGACCCGTCTCTCAACGTTCATGACAGAAGATCCCACCACAAAAGGACCAAGCAGCGTGCCGAGGCGGAGCAAATAGCTTTGTCACAGGTGGGCAAATGGTGGTCTTGGTAGGAGATATTTGCTGGGAAAGGACCCTGGCAAGAGAGGACCAACCGCTGAGGAAGCACGAGAAGCAACCCCAAGAACATTTTGGAGGTGGTCGGGGATCGTGAGAGAAGAGCCCCGACCATTGCACCCAGTGGGGTTCCAGTTGGACTCCCTACGACCATGGGAACAGGAATGGGAACAGTTTTACACTGAGGAGTCGGAGGATGACGACGACGATGAGTTTCTGTTCCCTAACTCGTGGGGGCTCCCGGAGGAGTCCTCACTGGAGGAGGTTTGGGCGGGGAGAGAGAAGCACTAGAACAGTCGTACATCTCCAACGACAGTTCCCAGCCCAGTACGCCCCGTGCCTGCTCCTCGCACCAAGCCAGTGGTGCGTGTTTCCAGTCCAGCACGGCCCGTTCCAGGACAGAAACACGCACCTAAAATGGAGTCAGCAGGGACAGTCGGTCCGTCCGGATCTTTGGAGGAACGTTTTCAACGGCAGGCGAGCAGGATCCAGGCTCTCGGCAGCGCAATGGAGCGCGTAGTGAGTACATTGGAGCGATGGGAGAGAGGTGGCGTTTCTACACCTCCTCCAACCACACAACTCACCCGACCTCCAGCGACGGTCCCCTGCAGGGAGCACTTTAGCGTGTCGGTGCCCAGTCAGGGGCCATCAACCAGCCCAACTACAGGGTTGGAAACCACCTCTGCGTCGGTGCCCAGGGCGGGCACGACGTACAGCCCCGTTTTGGAGCAGGAGCTCCTGCCCCAGACTAGAGCTCCCAGTCTTGGGCCGGCAACCAGTCCTACTACAGGGCTGGAATTTTCCTCTGCGTCGGTGCCCAGGCTGGGCACAGCGTTTAGTCCTGCTCCAGAGATGGGGATGGATACGGGTCCGGAAGTTTGCTCCACTCCAGAGCCAGAGCAGACCGCTCCACCGGTGCCCAGTCTAGCAGTCCAGCTCCGGTCAGCGGCTCCACTCCGGAGCCAGAGCAATCCGCTCCACCGGTGCCTGATCCAGCTCCGGTCAGCGGCTCCATTCCGGAGCCAGAGCAATCCGCTCCAACGGTGCCTGATCCAGCTCTGGTCAGCGGCTCCATTCTGGAGCCAGAGCAGTCCTCTCCACCGGTGCCAAGTCCAGCTCCGGTCAGCGGCTCCACTTCAGACCCAGAAGTCAGCCCCTCTCCAGGGTCGGGGTCTCCCACACCAGGGTCCAGACAGGGCTTGGAGTATAGTGGGAGGAAGGAGAGGGGAAGCAGCGCGCCGAGGTCCAGACCAGACCAGGGGCGCAACGGGGAGGCAGAGAGGGAGAGGTCGTCACGCCCGGAGTCGGATCCGCCTCCGAGGCTGAAAGCCCACCCGGACCCTCCCCTGTCATGTCAGGTTTGTGCGGCCGGAGTCCGCACCTTTGGGGGGGTGTTTACATTCTAGTTCTCTATTTCTATGTTTGGCCGGGTGTGATTCCCAATCAGAGGCAGCTGTTGCTCGTTGTCTCTGATTGGGGATCATCCTTAGGTAGCCTGTTGCCTATTGTGTATTGTGGGACCTTGTTCCTGTTCGGCTGGTGTGTGTATAGCCCTTTGGACTGAACCCGTTTTCTCTCGATGTATTCTAGTCTGTCAACAAAATTATAATTAAAAGGTGCACCATATTTAAAGGGCTGGCTTAAGATAAATGTACTGACAACCCTATTGAATGAAAACTCAGGAATTTTTTTATTTTTTATTTTTAAACTCCACGAGGAAATATGTTGGCCAGCAAGTGAGAGTGTATTCAGCAGTTGAATTACATTTATTCAGCGCGCGCAAGAGAACCACGCGTGCAATGGCCGTTACGCACCTTCATAAAATAAGTCTGAATACCAACTACTGAGAAGTGCGTAGAAAAGGCGCGCATAAGAAAGGCTTAATTTCCTAAATCGGAATCGGGCCAAACTGCATACAGCTGGCCTTCCTAATCTGTGGTTGTAGTTATCGCTAATTAACACTAGGTGTCAGTAAAACGCTCCCTGACCGTCAGTCACTGTAACAAGTACCGTCAAGCAACTCTGTTGTGCACAGGTGATTCACTTATTCCTTATGGTTCGGTCTTGTTTTATATCAAGAAACAGAATTTGCAAATAAATCCTATTGCGTCAATCATCTTAAAGTTGGGGTTTACATCATTGAGAAGAGATCAACCAAAGTCCTCTCACTATTTCAGATCTTTATCTCTGAAATGGACTAAATAATAAAACGACGAGTTCAGTAACATTACAGGGCTGAGACTATTACATTTTACATTTTAGTCATTTAGCAGACGCTCTTATCCAGAGCGACTTACAGTTAGTGAATACATTTTTTATTTTATTTTTATACTGGCCCCCTGTGGGAATCGAACCCACAACCCTGGCGTTGCAAACGCCATGCTCTATCAACTGAGCTACATCCCTGCCGGCCATTCCCTCCCCTACCCTGGACGACGCTGGGCCAATTGTGCGCCGCCCATGAGTCTCCCGGTCGCGGCCGGCTGCGACAGAGCCTGGATTCGAACCAGGATCTCTAGTGGCACAGTTAGCACTGCAATGCAGTGCCTTAGACCACTGCGCCACCGTACCATACCAGGTATAGAACAGGTGAGGTGATGCTGTCTGGATCCTACCAGAAACACCGTACCATACCAGGGATAGAACAGGTGAGGTGATGCTGTCTGGATCCTACCAGAAACACTGTACCATACCAGGGATACAACAGGTGAGGTGATGCTGTCTGGATCCTACCAGAAACACCGTACCATACCAGGGATACAACAGGTGAGGTGATGCTGTCTGGATCCTACCAGAAACACTGTATCATACCAGGGATACAACAGGTGAGGTGATGCTGTCTGGGTCCTACCAGAAACACTGTACCATACCAGGGATACAACAGGTGAGGTGATGCTGTCTGGATCCTACCAGAAACACTGTACCATACCAGGGATACAACAGGTGAGGTGATGCTGTCTGGATCCTACCAGAAACACTGTACCATACCAGGGATACAACAGGTGAGGTGATGCTGTCTGGATCCTACCAGAAACAACGTACCATACCAGGGATACAACAGGTGAGGTGATGCTGTCTGGATCCTACCAGAAACACTGTACCATACCAGGGATAGAACAGGTGAGGTGAGGCCGTCTGGATCCTACGAGAAACACCGTACCATACCAGGGATACAACAGGTGAGGTGATGCTGTCTGGATCCTACCAGAAACACCGTACCATACCAGGGATACAACAGGTGAGGTGATGCTGTCTGGATCCTACCAGAAACACCGTACCATACCAGGGATACAACAGGTGAGGTGATGCTGTCTGGATCCTACCAGAAACACCGTACCATACCAGGGATACAACAGGTGAGGTGATGCTGTCTGGATCCTACCAGAAACACTGTACCATACCAGGGATACAACAGGTGAGGTGATGCTGTCTGGATCCTACCAGAAACACTGTACCATACCAGGGATACAACAGGTGAGGTGATGCTGTCTGGATCCTACCAGAAACACTGTACCATACCAGGAATACAACAGGTGAGGTGATGCTGTCTGGATCCTACCAGAAACACCGTACCATACCAGGGATACAACAGGTGAGGTGATGCTGTCTGGATCCTACCAGAAACACTGTACCATACCAGGGATACAACAGGTGAGGTGATGCTGTCTGGATCCTACCAGAAACACTGTACCATACCAGGGATAGAACAGGTGAGGTGATGCTGTCTGGATCCTACCAGAAACACCGTACCATACCAGGGATACAACAGGTGAGGTGATGCTGTCTGGATCCTACGCCACTTTTGGTGCTGTCCTACTAACCCAAGACTGTGAAGCAGCAAGGAATGTTTTGGTCAGACCAGACCCCTAAAGGAGACAGCAACTGTTGCCTTAAAAAAAAAAGATACATACTGTTCAGGGGCGTGCATGTGAGGTAGGGTCCAACTGGATTCGTGGCCACTTTTGGTCCTGTATCCCCTATCTTGCTCTGTCCTACTGACCCCTGACCTTGACCCAGGTCAGATCCTAAAGGAGAGAGCAATTGAAGCCTTTCCTGGTTTAGAGTGGTCACGTGTTGCTTGACTTTGCTCTTAATGTGGGTCAGCAGTAGGCAATGCTTTACATGCATACGTCAGCATTGCAGATTACAATAGGTTGCAAATCTCCAATGACTGATAAACATGGAAATAGGCCAACCAATGTAAATTGGTCCAACCAGGGCTTGATGCCTTCAAGGTACCTTGTGTTGCTTTGGTTAACTTTTCCCATGCCAAGTCATGAGTAACCGTGTGTTCTAGTGACAAGAGAAACTCACGCTATCTCTGCCATGTGTCTCTCTGTCCTTCAGCTTTCAGGTTTACCTCATTGTTTTCCTGGTCCTTATCAACTTAACTGAATAACAACATAATAGTGGGAATAACAGGGAGAAATTTGCATTTACAGTGCATTCAGAAAGTATTCCCCTTTTTCACATTTTGTTACGTTACAGCCTTATTCTCAAATGGATTAAATTAGTTGTACCCCCTCTTCATTCTACACACAATGCCCCATAATGACAAAATGAAAAGAGGTTTTTAGAAATCTTGTTAAAAACAAATTAAAAACAGAAATACCTGATTTACATACGTTTTCAGACCATTTGCTATGACACTCGAAATTGAGCTCAGGTGCATCCTGTTTCCATTGATCATCCTTCAGATGTTTCTACAACTTGATTGGAGTCCACCTGTGGTAAATTCAATTGATTGGACAAAATTTGGAAAGGCACACACCTGTCTACATAAGGTCACACAGTTGACAGTGCATGTCAGAGCAAAAAAAAGCCATGAGGTCGAAGGAATTGTCCGTAAAGCTCTGAAACAGGATTGTGTCGAGGCACCGATCTGGGGAAGGGTACCAAAACATTTCTGCAGCATTGAAGGTCCCCAAGAACACATTGGCCTCAATCATTATTAAATGGAAGAAGTTTGGAACCACCAAGACTCTTCCTAGAGCTGGCCGCCCGGCCAAACTGAGCAATCGGGGGAGAAGGGCCTTGGTCAGGGAGGTGACCAAGAACCCGATGGTCACTCTGACAGAGCTCCAGAGTTCCTCTGTGGTGATGGGAGAACCTTCCAGAAGGACAACCATCTCTGCAGCACTCCACCAATCAGGCCTTTATGGCAGAGTGGCCAGACGGAAGCCACTCCTCAGTAAAAGGCACATGACAACCCGCTTGGAGTTTGCCAAAAGGCACCTAAAGGACTCAGACCATGAGAAACAAGATTCTCTGCTCTGATGAAACCAGGATTGCACTCTTTGGACTGAATGCCAAGCGTCACGTCTGGAGGAAACCTGGCACCATTCCTACGGTGAAGCATAGTGGTGACAGCATCATGCTGTGGGGATGTTTTTCAGCGGCAGGGAATGGGAGACTAGTCAGGATCGAGGGAAAGATGAACGGAGCAAAGTACAGAGAGATCCTTGATGAAAACCTGCTCCAGAGATCTCAGGACCTCAGACTGGGGTGAAGGTTCACCTTCCAACAGGACAACGAGCCTAAGCACACAGCCAAGACAACACAGGAGTGGCTTCGGGACAAGTCTCTGAATGTCCTTGAGTGGCCCAGCCAGAGCCCGGACTTGAATCTGATCGAACATCTCCCCATCCAACCTGACAGAGCTTGAGAGGATCTGCAGAGAATAATGGGAGAAACTCCCAAAATACAGGTGTGCCAAGCTTGTAGTGTCATACCCAAGAAGACTCGAGGCTGTAATCGCTGCCAACGGTGCTTCAACAAATTACTGAGTAAAGGGTCTGAATACTTATTGAAATGTAATCGTTTTTAATACATTTGCAAACATTTCTAAAAACCTGTTTTTGCTTTGTCATTATGGGGTATTGTGTGTAGATTGATGAGGGGAAAAAACGATTTAAGCAATTTTAGAATAAGGCTGTTACGTAACAAAATGTGGAAAAAGTGAAGGGGTCTGAATACTTTCCGAATGCACTGTACGTATCTGAAACTCTAAGAAAATAATTGAATCAATAAATATTCAATGAATATTCCTTGATTGGTTCATCAGGTAGGCATTATTATGTGAACTTGAACTAGGCCAGGGCTCTTTTTAGATAAATAATTTTTAGGGGGAACGATCTCAATCGACACTGAAATGACTAAAACCCAATCAAACTGTGTAGAAATTATAATGAACCTACATTTACAGTCTCTTCACTCTGTCCAGCTTGACAACAGTCAACGAAAAAGCTAGACAGTCAGGGAGCATTGGAAAAACAAAAAGCGATGGATACAGGACTATTTTTGGGCAGATTTTGATGGCGAGAAAATATAATGACTTTAAAGTGCAGACCTTTTGTGAATGTGGAAAAACAACCATGAACTAGGCTACAGTCTTTTACATTGAGAGGCAGTGAATGGATCTGACTCAATTCCTTGAAAGGCCTGTGTCACGCCCTGACTCAGGGGACGTTTATTTGTTGAGTCAGGGCGTGTATATTCCGTGTTGTATTGTTTCTATGGTGTAGTATCTGGTTTGTCTAGTTCTATGTTGGCCGGGGTGGTTCCCAATCAGAGGCAGCTGTAGATCGTTGTCTCTGATTGGGGGACCATACTTAGGCAGCTTGTTGGCACCAGTTAGTTGTGGGATCTTGTTCTGTATAGGTTTGTAGTGTGTACCTTGAGACTTCACGTATTGTTTGTTTTGTTGTGTGTTCAGTACTTAAATAAACATGTACGCTTATCACGCTGCGCCTTGGTTCAACCAGTCTTTAAACGATCGTGACAGCCTGGCTGGTGTGATAGGAGATTTACACTGAGTGTACAAAACATTAAGGACACCTTCCTAATATTGAGTTGCACTTGCACTTGCAAATTTGGCAGGGCATGGACTATACGAGGTGTTGAAAGCGTTTCTACGTGGATGCTGGCCCATGTTGACTCCAATGCTTCCCACAGTTGTGTCAAGTTGGCTGGATCATTCTTGATACACACAGGAAACTGTTGAGCATAAAAAACCCAGCAGCGTTGGAGTTCTTGACACAAACCGGTGCGCCTGGCACCTACTACCATACCCCGTTCAAAATCGCTTAAATATTTTGTCTTGCCCATTCACCTTCTGAATGGCAGACATACACAATGCATGTCTCAATTGTCTCAAGGCTTGAAAATCCTTCTTTAACCTGTCTCCTCCCCTTCATCTACACTGAGTGAAGTGGATTTAACAAGTGACACCAATAAGGGATCATAGCTTTCACCTGGATTTACCTGGTCAGTCTATGTCATGGAAAGAGCAGGTGTCCTTAATGTTTTGTACACTCAGTGTAAATCTCTGACCCTGGTCAGAGGAAAGGCTTGTACACAGTAGACTTATAATAAACAGCTTATACAGAGGTCTGAATCTTATCATAAAAGCTAATGCCTAGCTATTTATATATAATCTTGTATTAAGATTCTCCTGCTTGATACAACTCATGGATCGACTAAAGGAACTAACATGGCTGTTGTTTTAACTTCAGCTAGTCTTGAGCTAGTCTTGAGCTAGTCTGGAGCTAGTCTTGGGCTAGTCTGTAGCTAGTCTGGGGCTAGTCTGGAGCTAGTCTGGAGCTAGTCTTGAGCTAGTCTGGAGCTAGTCTTGGGCTAGTCTGTAGCTAGTCTGGGGCTAGTCTGGGGCTAGTCTGGAGCTAGTCTGGAGCTAGTCTTGAGCTAGTCTTGGGCTAGTCTGGAGCTAGTCTGGAGCTAGTCTTGAGCTAGTCTTGAGCTAGTCTGGAGCTAGTCTTGAGCTAGTCTGGAGCTAGTCTTGGGCTAGTCTTGAGCTAGTCTTGAGCTAGTCTGTAGCTAGTCTGGGGCTAGTCTGGAGCTAGTCTTGAGCTAGTCTTGGGCTAGTCTGGAGCTAGTCTTGGGCTAGTCTGGAGCTAGTCTTGGGCTAGTCTGGAGCTAGTCTGGAGCTAGTCCAGACAGTTATTCTCATCAGTTTCATGGTGCTTGCAGGAGTGAAGTACAGGCTACTTGTCTAGGCAGGTTTGAAGAATGTCTAGTCTATAGCCTACAATGCACCATAGACTTATATAATTGGAGTGCACATGGCTTTTGCACATGGCTGAGTGAACGAGGAAATAGGGAGGGAGGGGTGGAGGGAGGGGTCATCCACGTTAAAATAATACATTTTATTTATCTAAGATGTTCAAATCCCCCAAGTTGAGAGTCTTGGTATCTTCTGTGAATCTGATGCAATGTCTTGGGCTGTTGACTGGCCTGAAATGCTGAAGTAAGTTGCATCAGCCAGTCATGTATAACGAGATGTATAGTTGTCTGGAGTGAAAGTAAAAGTACCCAATCAGAGGTTTGTCTGCTGTGATTGATGCTTTATAAGCTAATCGCTGCAAGGCATGGGCGTGTTTTAGTTATGGCCTCAACGCCAATAGGATTTTGAACGTGGTTTGGAATTCCTCTGTATTTGGGACACACATCTCTGATTCGCTACCACCCAATGAAAATCAGCCTCTCTGAGATATAATTGGTTGAAAACACAGTCATAGTGACACACCCATTTCGGCTCTTGGCTATAGATACCCCACGAAAATACGCCATTTGGTATCAAGAAAACAACTAGATGACGAAGAGCAAAGAGGTCTCTGAGAAATCTCAAGATCAACGGTTTCATAAGTATTTCTCGGTTCGTCTTTCGTCGTGAACAAACTACCGGCTGGCTTCGACAGCTAGCCAAACGGTTTTTGCGATTTTATTTTGATACGAAAAGCTAGCCAAGCGGCTACCATGGATTTTTAAGCCAGTATGCGGCGAAACTAATGCATCGGCATGCATCGTGCAAGGCAAAACGGACTCCGAAACTCCATCTTCACAACTGCCAAGCAGTTGGGCTCAAATACCGTCCGCGGTATCACCGTGAGCCAACCTATACCGCTCCTCCTTGATCGAAGGAAGCTAACATTAGCTAGCTAATAAATTGAATCATCAAGTATTATTTTTTTTTTTACCATCGATTCATTAGAACATCTAAACACTAGTTACCGATCAAAATGAAACCTCAAGTTATCATCGCCGGTAAGACCAGCCCGACTAGTCTGTGGATCTTCGGGTACGGCTCTCTGGTGTGGAAGCCTGACTTCAAATACAAGAGTAGCAAGGTCGGCTACATCCAAGGCTACAAGAGACGCTTCTGGCACGGAGACAACTTCCATCGTGGAAATGATGACCTAGTAAGCTGAAGATCAATATTTTGCTATGAACAAAAAGTATTGCTGCATGTGTAGTTTGATACCACGCCCTGATGTGGCCGCTGTACAGCTTGGCTACATAGCTAACTATTGCTTCAGTCTGAGTGGTGATGCTGACCCATTTTCTCTCCCTTGCAGCCCGGAAGAGTGGTGACGCTGATTGAGGATGATGACGTAAGTGGAACTTTAACCGCCTACTAAATGACGCCTTTAAGGTTTAGCTATGTACTTTCCACGCAGAACAGAACTCAAACCCTATCACTCATTTCCATATTTATTAATGTGAAATATCCACTTGTTCCTCTTTTGAAAGACCTGTCTAACAGAAATCTCTACCTGTTCCTCAATACAAAATGTCAGCTTGAATGAAGTTTCTAATGACATCTTGCTTCCTCCTCCAATAGGCAACTACCTGGGGCATGGCTTTCGAGGTGACCGGTTCCCAGGTCGAAGAGTCCCTTAAGTACCTGAATGTGCGCGAGGCCGTGTGCGGTGGTTACGTCACCAAGCTCGTGGACTTCATCCCTGAGGATGACCAAGTGAACCAGACCCACCAGGCCCTCCTCTACATTGCTACCCCAGACAACCCTCTCTTCCTGGGGCCCGCCAGCCCTGAGGTGATAGGGCACCAGATCGCCACCAGGCAGGGGAAGACGGGTCACAACCTGGAGTATCTTCTCCGCCTGGCTGAGTTCATGAGGCGGCGCTGCCCTCACGTGGACGACCCACACCTGTTCTCCATCGAGGCTGCCGCTCTGGCCCTAGTGCCATACCTGCTAGGGGCCCAGTAGCCCGTACCCTTCCATCTATAATACGATTAGGGCGGCCTCATATTGGTACCCTGTTCCATTATATAGTGTACTACTGGCTCTGGTCATAAGTATTGTATGCTGTAGGGAATAGGGTGCCATTTGGGATACATATCTAGTGTAAATGTGTTATCTGTAACAGAGGTTAGGCCATCAGTCACTCTGACTCTAAATTCATAAAACAGATGTGTTCCAGTCCATTGTGTGTGTATTTGTAAAACCTGTAATGGTGTAGCCCATCTTAACCCATCCACTGTTAACCTAAAGCCATAAAGAATTCAATTTAAGAGGTACAAAGGGAAGCAT
This sequence comes from Coregonus clupeaformis, assembly GCF_020615455.1. Classification (NCBI taxonomy): domain Eukaryota; kingdom Metazoa; phylum Chordata; class Actinopteri; order Salmoniformes; family Salmonidae; genus Coregonus; species Coregonus clupeaformis. The sequence goes on from NW_025533596.1 coordinate 213,530, forward strand.
GTGCTTTGAGTTGAGGTGTGCCTTTTTTTTTTATTCTATATATTTTTACCCAAGCATTAAGATTTAGTTGGTGTTAAGATTATCAACCCAGATGATTTAGGGGAAGCTCTGTGCTAGACGCAACCGTTTGGTCAACAGCGACATCTTGCTAAATGGCTTATTATTATCTTTTCACTTCTGGTTTAGGCACTACTGTAGTTCAAAGTCTTTAAATGGTACACTGCATTAACGGTTCTCAATTTCATGTCCATTAATGAAATGGTGATAGCCACTATCTGGTGTTTTCCAACTACAGGCACTAATTTACCAACTGGCTGCTGATATGTCACCTACACCTTTGTTGTAAAAGGTTGCTTTTAGCACCGTTTCATCCAGTAGAATAGTAGATCCCACCAATAAATGGTCAAAACATCCTTTTTGTGTTGCCGTTTTCATTCCTGGTCGGTATTCTTCAAGCCGTACGAGTAGGCAGTGTTCTGATCTACCCGTAAAGAATAGTCTTCCACAAACCATCCGTATTGTAGAGTCTCTGCAACTTGGTATGCAGCCGATACCGGCACTCTTGTTCAACCACTGTAAAATGACATGTCAATAATAGGGACGCAGGCGAGGAACTTGAGATCCGCGTGCTGCTGATGGTCAACTTGTAGAACATACAGTACTCATTACAAGGCGTCTTGTAGAACATACAGTACTCATTACAAGGCGACTTGTAGAACATACAGTACTCATTACAAGGCGTCTTGTAGAACATACAGTACTCATTACAAGGCGTCTTGTAGAACATACAGTACTCATTACAAGGCGTCTTGTAGAACATACAGTACTCATTACAAGGCGACTTGTAGAACATACAGTACTCATTACAAGGCGACTTGTAGAACATACAGTACTCATTACAAGGCGACTTGTAGAACATACAGTACTCATTACAAGGCGACTTGTAGAACATACAGTACTCATTACAAGGCGACTTGTAGAACATACAGTACTCATTACAAGGTGACTTGTAGAACATACAGTACTCATTACAAGGCGTCTTGTAGAACATACAGTACTCATTACAAGGCGACTTGTAGAACATACAGTACTCATTACAAGGTGACTTGTAGAACATACAGTACTCATTACAAGGCGTCTTGTAGAACATACAGTACTCATTACAAGGCGTCTTGTAGAACATACAGTACTCATTACAAGGCGTCGGCCCAAATGCGTACTTTAATGTACACACAGCACTCCCAAACGTCTCACCAGAACACACAAAGGTGTCAACCCAAATACACTTCCGTGTACACCAACCAGTGCTCCCATTGGCTGCTGAACACACATTGTGCTCTCAAACATTGGCTGGAGCACGGTGTCCTTTTTTTGTTGTTGTTGACGTGACTCAAGTCAGGCTATCTAGGTCCACAGTCTTACGTAACCTGTTACCGGGGGCGATGGCGTAGTCCTGTGGTTAGAATCTGCAGCTTTCTGAAAGGTCAAAAAGCATCAGGAAGGAAATGGAGATGCATCAACGGTACCTGAGGAATAGGCCAATGTCCTAGTAGGACATAGAGGGGAATCTCATACCGGTTCTAGAATCATTTAGATGGGAAATTCATTCTCTCTTTGGAAGAATCGCCATTGAGTTACCACAATGGAAGGTATAAAATTGAGGAAGACAGAACAACTGTCGTAGGGTAACAAGAATCATCGTATATGGTAAAAACAGGTACACGTGTAAAAATTGGGAAAATCCTCTTAACTTGACCATTACAAGAAAGAATGTCCATAGGTTCCGATAAAGGATTTTGGAATTGACCAATGACATCACTTATAAGGGCCACTGACCAACTAAGCCATCTTGGGGGTTTCATAACAGTTTATCCAACTATGGTATTCTCCTCTAGATCAAAAATTGCAACCATACTTGAATATGACACACTGGACTAACCCTTCCACTCCTCTGAAAGGATAGTTTCATAACATTACCAAGACTAACCCTTCCACTCCTCTGAAAGGATAGTTTCATTACATTACCAAGACTAACCCTTCCACTCCTCTGAAAGGATAGTTTCATAACATTACCAAGACTAACCCTTCCACTCCTCTGAAAGGATAGTTTCATAACATTACCAAGACTAACCCTTCCACTCCTCTGAAAGGATCGTTTCATTACATTACCAAGACTAACCCTTCCACTCCTCTGAAAGGATACAGAGTTTCATAACATTACCAAGAGAAGCTCCTGTACAGTTTGGCCTCGACATCCTTTCACGGAAGGGGTGAGGGCGTGTTTTGGACCTTACCATGACTATATTCTGTGTGTGTTTATGTGTGTGTCACCCTGGACATCAACACCCAAAAGGTCAGACTACTGCATTGAGGTTCCAACTACAGCCCCACAGACATAGTTTAATCACTGTGTACAGTACATTCTGCTCTGGCTTCACGGCCCAAATGGTACTCTATTCCCTTTATAGTGCACTACTTCTGACCAGGGCTTTTAGGGCTCTGGTTGAAAGTAGTGCACTATATTTGGAATAGGGTGCCATTTTGGACCCAAACCTTGGCTAGACCATAGGACCACAGTGTTGCACTAGCTGCCTTTCCAAAAAAAAACTGCTACCAAGATGACCTGCAGCCAACACTCCCACGGTACAGACCGTACGACTAAAAACAAACCTCTGCAGCGCTATGAGAGATACACAGCAGTAAATGGTTATGTAATATGTGAAAGTCAACAGCAGTTGAAAAAGCACAGTGAACTGAGGTATTCATTCAAACTCTCCTTGGTTGAATTGTGTGTGTGTGTCTATGCTTGCGTTTGTTTGTTTGTTTGTTTGTTTGTTTGTTTGTATCTGTAGTAGACTGTTGAAATACTTTACCCTTTCTGGAAAAAGTTTCTCTGACGTAAGAAAACGTACAAGGAAATGTTGTTTTATAGTAGGCCTATTGTGCATGTCCAGGGCATCTATGCCGTTAAATGCATCACAACAAGTTGATTAATCAGTCTTTGTTTTTATTTTGAATTGGCTTCTCCTGTTAGTAAAATGACAGCTTTGTATTCATATTTACACATGACCTATAAAAATAGACAGGCAAACTGGGGGGGAAGAACCAACCAGGGGACAACATGTCGCCCTCAAATTTTATTTACATCCATGTAATAGGAGAAGAGATTTCATCATCACACTATAGTATCCAACACAGAACAAACTTTCAAAACTAGACATAGTGCTTGGCTCCACATAGGGTTTCAAAATTCCGGTAACTTTCCCAAAATTCCCTGTTTTTCCAGAAATCCTGGTTGGAAGATTAGTGGCATTACAAGGGAATGAATAAGCAGGAATTCCGAGAATCCTCCAACCGGGACTTCTGGAAAACCGGGGAAATGTGGAAAAGTGACCAGGATTTGGCAACCCCTAGTTCCACACCTTTTAACATGAGAGCGCCATCATTGCCAAAAACATCACCGAATGACATCACAAAGACTCATTGACTTCTCTGATCAGAAGTATAACATTTTTCTGTTTTTTAAAAATAAAAATGCCATCAATACAATTTTTTACAATGTTCACATGAATTCTGATAAATTATTACCCACTTTTAAATTAAACTTAAATTCTATGGTACATTTTACAATCCAAGTTAAGTTTTAAAGGACACCTACTAGGTTGCCTCTGAAATGGCACCCTATTCCCAAAATAGTGCACTACTTTTGGCCAGAGTTTTATCAAAAGGTAGTACAAGTAATGAACAGGGCATCATTTCAGAAGCACACTTGAGTTTTACACAAACAGATCAGCAAAACATCTTTATTAAACAGCGCTCACCACTTTGGAATTCAATTTACCACAAAATACCCCTTCAATCAGTTCTCATCAGACAAAATATATATATTATAATTCCTTCATGTCTCATTGTGTTGGGATGAACTCTATGGAGAGAGAGAGAGAGAGGCTTTTTTCAAAACGGTATTCCAAATTTGCCATTTTGATATGGGTCACTATGACAACATCGGTAGGTCTATAAATATAAAAATAAGAGCTATAATTAAAAAGCAGTCCGTTTTAGTTGTTTGGTATGCATTTACATTCTGTTCTGAAATGCAGAGAAGAGTAGATCAACTTTAATACATGTATTAAACACTTCTATGGACACGTGACATAAACCTAACATTGATGCAAGCATTCCGATCTAACCCTAAACAAGTGTTCTATCTTAACGGATGAGATGGCTCAGTGCGAGTGGAAACAGACGCCCCTTTGAAGAGAGCACTCTACGTTAGAAGCCCTTAATGCGTGGATGCACGGTCGCTGTAAGGAGTGCCTGTCTGTCTGTGCTGCATTGAGAAGCACCAACAGACGGGTTCAACCTCAGGCTAGTTGCTTTTCAGTATTTTCGACAGAAAACCAAGTCTATTTTCTGTCTTTTCGTCACAGAGAAACCACTTTGAAATACTCTGGGTCACAACACACACACACACACACTGGAGGATGCAGAATATGTCTACTGTGGAGGGCACTAACGGAAGGAAGAGGTGTTTGGTGGAAGGGATGAGGGTGTGTTTTGGACCTTGCGATGATAATTTGTGTGTGTGTGTGTGTGTGTGTGTGTGTGTACAGAATAGAGTAGTGTCCATCATGCCCGACAGTGCCCATTTGTTCTGTCGCTATGCCTTCTGGGATAGCATGGTCTTCCAGGTAGTGATGATGTCACCTCTGTATGTGATTGGTTAAGGAACATCTCACCTCTGTGTTGATTGGTTGTGGAGCAGGTCACATGGGGTCACAGTTGAAGCTGGTCAGTGCAGCAGACGTTGTGTTTGTTTAAACACAGATGCCCACAATAGCAGAGTAACCTTTCTGGCCTCTATCAGATCCTTAGGACAGTGTGTGTGTGTATCGGTATCTATGTACTGTGTTGATGTCCATCATCTCTATATGCTATCGAGCCCCAGGTGCCCCAGGTCCGCCAGGTCCCTTGCCCTTCCTTCCTGTCACATGTCCATGACTGTGGTGGTGGCTATGTCCTGGCTGTTTCTGCTGTGGGTTACTCTGGCTGGGGGCTGGTTGTTTCTGGGGGCTGGGGGCCACAGCGCCACCCTTCCCCTTGGGAGAGGAACTGCTGCTGGGGGAGAAGGCTGGGGCCGTCCCTGACCGACCCAGAGACGGCTGGAGGGGGGAGGCTGCAGGGAGACCCGCTAGAGAGGGGGAGAGGGTGGGGGAGAGGGAAGAGGAGGGAGAGGGTCGGGAAGGGGACGAGGGAGGAGATAGGGGGGTGAGGGAGGAGATAGGGGGCGAGGGAGGAGATAGGGGGGAGGGAGAGAAGGAGAGGAGGGGAAGGGGGAAAGGGGGGAGGGAGGAGGAGGAGAAGGTAAAGACAGACGATAACTCACAAGAGTGATACAAAAAATAATTACTATTTGTTCTTAATTGACCTGCCTGGTAAAATAAATAAATTAAATAAACATCCAACTGTGACACTTGAGACAAAACAATGAAAATAAACTGTAAATGTGTTTGCCATTTCATTTCAGAAAAACTGAGCTTTATCAGCTTTCCTACTGATATTTTCATGACCAAAGCAACTACACGCCTTAATGATAACTTAAACTCATTCTTCACATACATGGATTACATAACCAAAGCAACTGCATATGGCTTAATGAGATCTTAAAGTCGTTAACAAACTACCTTTAGTCCCACTGTATCCGTAGGCTGCGTAGGCTGCTGAGGCTGCTGCTGCCCCGGCCATGGCTCCTGCTATGGCGGCCGCGCTGCCCGCTGTCGACTTCCTGACCCGGCCCTTCCCTGCAGACTTGGCTCCGGCTCCAGAACACGAACCGGGTCTTCCCCGGCTCCTACCTGACCTTCCCGTCCCCGGACTGGATGTGTCCTGAGTAGACACACCTGGAAAGGAGAGGCAATCTCAATTGGTTTTGCTCAGGCCCCCAGTGTCTGGTCTGGAGTGTGAAGTCACGAGCTCTGCTGGTCGGCTACTGCGTAGCAAACCTAGCGGTGCCAAAAGCCTTGGTCTGCCCTAGAAAGCCTATGGAAATTACACCCAATAATTTTGGCCTATAAAAATGAGCTTATTATGATCAAGTTCGAACCCCACGGTGAGGGCAGACAATCCATGGCAGACAATCTCCTTTTCCAGTGTGTTCCTTTCTGTCTGTCTGATGATTGGCCCAATCCTCTCCTCTCTCCCTCCAGTCGCTCTCTCTCTCTCTGAGGTTGCAGCCCAAATAATTTCTTCATCTCTGGGTTCTGATCCAGACATCTCCTCCTCTCCCTCTTTCCCATGACAGAATGTAATATAGCACAACTTCTCCACTCAAAGAGTTCTGCAATCCTCCCTCACCCTCCTTTACTCCATCTCGTCTCCCTCTCCTTCTCTCCCTCCTACCTCACCCTCCTTTCTGCATGATATAGTAGTCTACATCCTAATATATCCCTCTTTAGTGTAATCCCCCTAGTTCCCAACCCCCAGCCCAGTGGACTACACTACAGCCCCCATCTAGTCCCTAGTTCCCAACCCCCAGCCCAGTGGACTACACTACAGCCCCCATCTAGTCCCTAAACCTCAACCCCCAGCCCAGTGGACTACACTACAGCCCCCATCTAGTCCCTAGTTCCCAACCCCCAGCCCAGTGGACTACACTACAGCCCCCATCTAGTCCCTAAACCTCAACCCCCAGCCCAGTGGACTACACTACAGCCCCCATCTAGTCCCTAAACCTCAACCCCCAGCCCAGTGGACTACACTACAGCCCCCATCTAATCCCTAAACCTCAACCCCCAGTGGACTACACTACAGCCCCCATCTAGTCCCTAAACCTCAACCCCCAGCCCAGTGGACTACACTACAGCCCCCATCTAGTCCCTAGTTCCCAACCCCCAGCCCAGTGGACTACACTACAGCCCCCATCTAGTCCCTAGTTCCCAACCCCCAGCCCAGTGGACTACACTACAGCCCCCATCTAGTCCCTAAACCTCAACCCCCAGCCCAGTGGACTACACTACAGCCCCCATCTAGTCCCTAGTTCCCAACCCCAGCCCAGTGGACTACACTACAGCCCCCATCTAGTCCCTAAACCTCAACCCCCAGCCCAGTGGACTACACTACAGCCCCCCATCTAGTCCCTAAACCTCAACCCCCAGCCCAGTGGACTACACTACAGCCCCCATCTAGTCCCTAGTTCCCAACCCCCAGCCCAGTGGACTACACTACAGCCCCCATCTAGTCCCTAGTTCCCAACCCCCAGCCCAGTGGACTACACTACAGCCCCCATCTAGTCCCTAGTTCCCAACCCCCAGCCCAGTGGACTACACTACAGCCCCCATCTAGTCCCTAAACCTCAACCCCCAGCCCAGTGGACTACACTACAGCCCCCATCTAGTCCCTAGTTCCCAACCCCCAGCCCAGTGGACTACACTACAGCCCCCATCTAGTCCCTAGTTCCCAACCCCCAGCCCAGTGGACTACACTACAGCCCCCATCTAGTCCCTAGTTCCCAACCCCCAGCCCAGTGGACTACACTACAGCCCCCATCTAGTCCCTAAACCTCAACCCCCAGCCCAGTGGACTACACTACAGCCCCCATCTAGTCCCTAGTTCCCAACCCCAGCCCAGTGGACTACACTACAGCCCCCATCTAGTCCCTAGTTCCCAACCCCCCAGCCCAGTGGACTACACTACAGCCCCCATCTAGTCCCTAAACCTCAACCCCCAGCCCAGTGGACTACACTACAGCCCCCCATCTAGTCCCTAAACCTCAACCCCCAGCCCAGTGGACTACACTACAGCCCCCATCTAATCCCTAAACCTCAACCCCCCAGCCCAGTGGACTACACTACAGCCCCCATCTAGTCCCTAGTTCCCAACCCCCAGCCCAGTGGACTACACTACAGCCCCCATCTAGTCCCTAAACCTCAACCCCCCAGCCCAGTGGACTACACTACAGCCCCCATCTAGTCCCTAGTTCCCAACCCCCAGCCCAGTGGACTACACTACAGCCCCCATCTAGTCCCTAAACCTCAACCCCCAGCCCAGTGGACTACACTACAGCCCCCATCTAGTCCCTAGTTCCCAACCCCCAGCCCAGTGGACTACACTACAGCCCCCATCTAGTCCCTAAACCTCAACCCCCAGCCCAGTGGACTACACTACAGCCCCCATCTAGTCCCTAAACCTCAACCCCCAGCCCAGTGGACTACACTACAGCCCCCATCTAGTCCCTAAACCTCAACCCCAGCCCAGTGGACTACACTACAGCCCCCCATCTAGTCCCTAAACCTCAACCCCCAGCCCAGTGGACTACACTACAGCCCCCATCTAGTCCCTAGTTCCCAACCCCCAGCCCAGTGGACTACACTACAGCCCCCATCTAGTCCCTAAACCTCAACCCCCAGCCCAGTGGACTACACTACAGCCCCCATCTAGTCCCTAAACCTCAACCCCCAGCCCAGTGGACTACACTACAGCCCCCATCTAATCCCTAAACCTCAACCCCCAGTGGACTACACTACAGCCCCCATCTAGTCCCTAAACCTCAACCCCCAGCCCAGTGGACTACACTACAGCCCCCATCTAGTCCCTAGTTCCCAACCCCCAGCCCAGTGGACTACACTACAGCCCCCATCTAGTCCCTAGTTCCCAACCCCCAGCCCAGTGGACTACACTACAGCCCCCATCTAGTCCCTAAACCTCAACCCCCAGCCCAGTGGACTACACTACAGCCCCCATCTAGTCCCTAGTTCCCAACCCCCAGCCCAGTGGACTACACTACAGCCCCCATCTAGTCCCTAGTTCCCAACCCCCAGCCCAGTGGACTACACTACAGCCCCCATCTAGTCCCTAGTTCCCAACCCCCAGCCCAGTGGACTACACTACAGCCCCCATCTAGTCCCTAAACCTCAACCCCCAGCCCAGTGGACTACACTACAGCCCCCATCTAGTCCCTAGTTCCCAACCCCCAGCCCAGTGGACTACACTACAGCCCCCATCTAGTCCCTAGTTCCCAACCCCAGCCCAGTGGACTACACTACAGCCCCCATCTAGTCCCTAGTTCCCAACCCCCAGCCCAGTGGACTACACTACAGCCCCCATCTAGTCCCTAAACCTCAACCCCCAGCCCAGTGGACTACACTACAGCCCCCATCTAGTCCCTAGTTCCCAACCCCCAGCCCAGTGGACTACACTACAGCCCCCATCTAGTCCCTAGTTCCCAACCCCAGCCCAGTGGACTACACTACAGCCCCCATCTAGTCCCTAAACCTCAACCCCCAGCCCAGTGGACTACACTACAGCCCCCATCTAGTCCCTAAACCTCAACCCCCAGCCCAGTGGACTACACTACAGCCCCCATCTAATCCCCTAAACCTCAACCCCCAGCCCAGTGGACTACACTACAGCCCCCATCTAGTCCCTAGTTCCCAACCCCCAGCCCAGTGGACTACACTACAGCCCCCATCTAGTCCCTAAACCTCAACCCCCAGCCCAGTGGACTACACTACAGCCCCCATCTAGTCCCTAAACGTCAACCCCAGCCCAGTGGACTACACTACAGCCCCCATCTAGTCCCTAAACCTCAACCCCCAGCCCAGTGGACTACACTACAGCCCCCATCTAGTCCCTAAACCTCACCCCCAGCCCAGTGGACTACACTACAGCCCCCATCTAGTCCCTAAACCTCAACCCCCCAGCCCAGTGGACTACAGTACAGCCCCCATCTAGTCCCTAGTTCCCAACCCCCAGCCCAGTGGACTACACTACAGCCCCCATCTAGTCCCTAAACCTCAACCCCCAGCCCAGTGGACTACACTACAGCCCCCATCTAGTCCCTAAACCTCAACCCCCAGCCCAGTGGACTACACTACAGCCCCCATCTAGTCCCTAAACCTCAACCCCCAGCCCAGTGGACTACACTACAGCCCCCATCTAGTCCCTAAACCTCAACCCCCAGCCCAGTGGACTACACTACAGCCCCCATCTAATCCCTAAACCTCAACCCCCAGTGGACTACACTACAGCCCCCATCTAGTCCCTAAACCTCAACCCCCAGCCCAGTGGACTACACTACAGCCCCATCTAGTCCCTAGTTCCCAACCCCCAGCCCAGTGGACTACACTACAGCCCCCATCTAGTCCCTAGTTCCCAACCCCCAGCCCAGTGGACTACACTACAGCCCCCATCTAGTCCCTAAACCTCAACCCCCAGCCCAGTGGACTACACTACAGCCCCCATCTAGTCCCTAGTTCCCAACCCCCAGCCCAGTGGACTACACTACAGCCCCCATCTAGTCCCTAGTTCCCAACCCCCAGCCCAGTGGACTACACTACAGCCCCCATCTAGTCCCTAGTTCCCAACCCCCAGCCCAGTGGACTACACTACAGCCCCCATCTAGTCCCTAAACCTCAACCCCCAGCCCAGTGGACTACACTACAGCCCCCATCTAGTCCCTAGTTCCCAACCCCCAGCCCAGTGGACTACACTACAGCCCCCATCTAGTCCCTAGTTCCCAACCCCCAGCCCAGTGGACTACACTACAGCCCCCATCTAGTCCCTAGTTCCCAACCCCCAGCCCAGTGGACTACACTCACAGCCCCCATCTAGTCCCTAAACCTCAACCCCCAGCCCAGTGGACTACACTACAGCCCCCATCTAGTCCCTAGTTCCCAACCCCCAGCCCAGTGGACTACACTACAGCCCCCATCTAGTCCCTAGTTCCCAACCCCCAGCCCAGTGGACTACACTACAGCCCCCATCTAGTCCCTAAACCTCAACCCCCAGCCCAGTGGACTACACTACAGCCCCCATCTAGTCCCTAAACCTCAACCCCCAGCCCAGTGGACTACACTACAGCCCCCATCTAATCCCTAAACCTCAACCCCCAGCCCAGTGGACTACACTACAGCCCCCATCTAGTCCCTAGTTCCCAACCCCCAGCCCAGTGGACTACACTACAGCCCCCATCTAGTCCCTAAACCTCAACCCCCAGCCCAGTGGACTACACTACAGCCCCCATCTAGTCCCTAAACGTCAACCCCCAGCCCAGTGGACTACACTACAGCCCCCCATCTAGTCCCTAAACCTCAACCCCCAGCCCAGTGGACTACACTACAGCCCCCATCTAGTCCCTAAACCTCAACCCCCCAGCCCAGTGGACTACACTACAGCCCCCATCTAGTCCCTAAACCTCAACCCCCCAGCCCAGTGGACTACAGTACAGCCCCCATCTAGTCCCTAGTTCCCAACCCCCAGCCCAGTGGACTACACTACAGCCCCCATCTAGTCCCTAAACCTCAACCCCCAGCCCAGTGGACTACACTACAGCCCCCATCTAGTCCCTAAACCTCAACCCCCAGCCCAGTGGACTACACTACAGCCCCCATCTAGTCCCTAAACCTCAACCCCCAGCCCAGTGGACTACACTACAGCCCCCATCTAGTCCCTAAACCTCAACCCCCCAGCCCAGTGGACTACACTACAGCCCCCATCTAGTCCCTAGTTCCCAACCCCCAGCCCAGTGGACTACACTACAGCCCCCATCTAGTCCCTAAACCTCAACCCCCCAGCCCAGTGGACTACACTACAGCCCCCATCTAGTCCCTAGTTCCCAACCCCCCAGCCCAGTGGACTACACTACAGCCCCCATCTAGTCCCTAAACCTCAACCCCCAGCCCAGTGGACTACACTACAGCCCCCATCTAGTCCCTAAACCTCAACCCCCAGCCCAGTGGACTACACTACAGCCCCCCATCTAGTCCCTAAACCTCAACCCCCAGCCCAGTGGACTACACTACAGCCCCCATCTAGTCCCTAGTTCCCAACCCCCAGCCCAGTGGACTACACTACAGCCCCCATCTAGTCCCTAGTTCCCAACCCCCCAGCCCAGTGGACTACACTACAGCCCCCATCTAGTCCCTAAACCTCAACCCACAGCCCAGTGGACTACACTACAGCCCCCATCTAGTCCCTAGTTCCCAACCCCCAGCCCAGTGGACTACACTACAGCCCCCATCTAGTCCCTAGTTCCCAACCCCCAGCCCAGTGGACTACACTACAGCCCCCATCTAGTCCCTAGTTCCCAACCCCCAGCCCAGTGGACTACACTACAGCCCCCATCTAGTCCCTAGTTCCCAACCCCCAGCCCAGTGGACTACACTACAGCCCCCATCTAGTCCCTAAACCTCAACCCCCAGCCCAGTGGACTACACTACAGCCCCCATCTAGTCCCTAAACCTCAACCCCCAGCCCAGTGGACTACACTACAGCCCCCATCTAGTCCCTAGTTCCCAACCCCCAGCCCAGTGGACTACACTACAGCCCCCATCTAGTCCCTAAACCTCAACCCCCAGCCCAGTGGACTACACTACAGCCCTCATCTAGTCCCTAGTTCCCAACCCCCAGCCCAGTGGACTACACTACAGCCCCCATCTAGTCCCTAGTTCCCAACCCCCAGCCCAGTGGACTACACTACAGCCCCCATCTAGTCCCTAAACCTCAACCCCCAGCCCAGTGGACTACACTACAGCCCCCATCTAGTCCCTAAACCTCAACCCCCAGCCCAGTGGACTACACTACAGCCCCCATCTAGTCCCTAAACCTCAACCCCCAGCCCAGTGGACTACACTACAGCCCCCATCTAGTCCCTAGTTCCCAACCCCAGCCCAGTGGACTACACTACAGCCCCCATCTAGTCCCTAGTTCCCAACCCCCAGCCCAGTGGACTACACTACAGCCCCCATCTAGTCCCTAAACCTCAACCCCCAGCCCAGTGGACTACACTACAGCCCCCATCTAGTCCCTGGTTCCCAACCCCCCAGCCCAGTGGACTACACTACAGCCCCCATCTAGTCCCTAGTTCCCAACCCCCAGCCCAGTGGACTACACTACAGCCCCCATCTAGTCCCTAAACCTCAACCCCCAGCCCAGTGGACTACACTACAGCCCCCATCTAGTCCCTAGTTCCCAACCCCCAGCCCAGTGGACTACACTACAGCCCCCATCTAGTCCCTAAACCTCAACCCCCAGCCCAGTGGACTACACTACAGCCCCCATCTAGTCCCTAGTTCCCAACCCCCAGCCCAGTGGACTACACTACAGCCCCCATCTAGTCCCTAAACCTCAACCCCCAGCCCAGTGGACTACACTACAGCCCCCATCTAGTCCCTAGTTCCCAACCCCCAGCCCAGTGGACTACACTACAGCCCTCATCTCATTAGCACAGAGTCATCACTCATTCTGTTGGCACACATCACTCATTCTCTTGGCACACACACATCACCATGACAACTCAACTTTATTTTCTAGAATGTGTTATTGTGGGACTGGTACTGAATGTACAGTTTCCCAAAAGGAGGATTGGGGTTAGCTAGATTCTCCTGGGCCAGAACTAAAGCAGCTAAATCATTAATGCTAGTTTGAAATATTGTTTTACTGATCAGGTGGGTCACAAGACACTTTGAAAGTACTTCAGATGGGTCAGATTTTAAACCACATTAATGGACCTAGTTCTTCCAAGAAACCATTGGACAGAAAACACAATCTAACAGGAACATAGGCCTAGTGACATAATGGACCTAACAGCAAACTGTGAGCACTGTAAATCATATTTCTGAGTTATTCTTCATAGCTTTCAGCAAATTCTTTACATTTACATTTTAGTCATTTAGCAGACGCTCTTATCCAGAGCGACTTACATGAGCAATTAGGGTTAAGTGCCTTGCTCAAGGGCACAGCGACAGATTTTTCACCTAGTCGGCTCGGGGATTAGAACCAGCGACCTTTCGGTTACTGGCACAACGCTCTTAACCACTAAGCTACCGGCTCAAATAATCAGGTATTGTATGCATATACTGTTCTCTCTATCAGACATAATACTACTGTGTTCTAAATAAGGAGGAGAACGTCACCTTCAGCTAGCCCAGTCACACTGAATAGGACCTACCTCTACTACTACGTACTGTTGTTTACCTCTTCTGACTGACATCGTCACTACTACGTACTGTTGTTTACCTCTTCTGACTGACATCATCACTACTACGTACTGTTGTTTACCTCTTCTGACTGACATCATCACTACTACGTACTGTTGTTTACCTCTTCTGACTGACATCATCACTACTACGTACTGTTGTTTACCTCTTCTGACTGACATCATCACTACTACGTACTGTTGTTTACCTCTTCTGACTGACATCATCACTACTACGTACTGTTGTTTACCTCTTCTGACTGACATCATCACTACTACGTACTGTTGTTTACCTCTTCTGACTGACATCATCACTACTACGTACTGTTGTTTACCTCTTCTGACTGACATCATCACTACTACGTACTGTTGTTTACCTCTTCTGACTGACATCATCACTACTACGTACTGTTGTTTACCTCTTCTGACTGACATCATCACTACTACGTACTGTTGTTTACCTCTTCTGACTGACCTCATCACTACTACGTACTGTTGTTTACCTCTTCTGACTGACCTCATCACTACTACGTACTGTTGTTTACCTCTTCTGACTGACCTCATCACTACTACGTACTGTTGTTTACCTCTTCTGACTGACATCATCACTACTACGTACTGTTGTTTACCTCTTCTGACTGACCTCATCACTACTACGTACTGTTGTTTACCTCTTCTGACTGACATCATCACTACTACGTCACTGTTGTTTACCTCTTCTGACTGACATCATCACTACTACGTACTGTTGTTTACCTCTTCTGACTGACATCATCACTACTACGTACTGTTGTTTACCTCTTCTGACTGACATCATCACTACTACGTACTGTTGTTTACCTCTTCTGACTGACATCATCACTACTACGTACTGTTGTTTACCTCTTCTGACTGACCTCATCACTACTACGTACTGTTGTTTACCTCTTCTGACTGACCTCATCACTACTACGTACTGTTGTTTACCTCTTCTGACTGACATCATCACTACTACGTACTGTTGTTTACCTCTTCTGACTGACATCATCACTACTACGTACTGTTGTTTACCTCTTCTGACTGACATCATCACTACTACGTACTGTTGTTTACCTCTTCTGACTGACATCATCACTACTACGTACTGTTGTTTACCTCTTCTGACTGACATCATCACTACTACGTACTGTTGTTTACCTCTTCTGACTGACATCATCACTACTACGTACTGTTGTTTACCTCTTCTGACTGACCTCATCACTACTACGTACTGTTGTTTACCTCTTCTGACTGACATCATCACTACTACGTACTGTTGTTTACGATTGTATGTGATTCACAATGCATGATTCATAACTTGACCTTTTAAGAACCTTTGTCTTCGAGTTGAACACATATCACCTAATCACAAAACACGGACCACCCACGTTGTACAGGATAGCTTCAAGTACTACAATCACTCGGATGTTCATTGATTGACTGATTGACTGATTGACAAATTAATTGATGGATGGATTGACTGATCAATCAATTAACTGGCTCTATCACAATCAGTCCTGTGTTCACTGATTGCCTAACTGACCGACGGACTGATTCTTTAATTGATTGCCTGAGGATTGATTAACTATCCTCCTCTTACCGTTCATGTTGTCCGACATGGATCCAGACACGCTGACAGGTGAGTTGGTGGCTCTGGACTGAGGTGCTGAAGACACAGGGTCGTCTACGATGACTAGCATGTCACTGCTGCTCTCGTCCTGGTCTGGGTCTGGGTCCTGGTCTGGGTCATGGTCTGGAGGCAGGGAGCTGGGCTGGAGCTCACTACTCAGAGAGATCTGACCAGGGAGAGAGAGGAGAGACGCACACACCTGGGGGTTAGGGTGGAGGAGGAGGAGGAGGAAGAGAGGGGCACAGGGCCTCAAGGGAGGCAGAGAAGGAGGAAGAAGAGAAGAAGAAAGGGGCCGGGAGGGTAGAGGGGCCGGGAGGGGAGAGGAGAAGGGAGAGAGGGAGGGGCCGGGAGGAGGGGCCGAGAGGGGAGGGGCCGGGAGGGGAGAGGGGGAGGGGCAGGGAGGGGAGAGGGGCCGGGAGAGGGGAGGAGAAGGGCCAGGAGAGGGGAGGGGCCGAGAGGGGAGGGGCCGGGAGGGGAGAGGGGAGGGGCAGGGAGGGGAGAGGGGCCGGGAGAGGAGGCAGGAATGCCAAGAAGGGGGCACAAAGGAGGTGGAGAGAGAGGAGGAGGAGAAGGGATAAAAGTAGGAGGAGAAAGGGAATAGCAGAGTCCACAACGGAGACAAGATATAGAGGGAAGACCAGTCCAGAGAAGGAGGAATAGAAGCAGTAAGTTCAGAGTTTACAGATGCAGCAGGTCTAACCTCCCTCCCACTCACTCCTCCATCTCTCACCTCGCTGAAGGGGCTGGGCATGGCAGAGTCGTCCATGTCTACACTGATGAATGAATCATCTCCATCGGCTGAGAGGTTAGAGTTGTCTGCAGACGGGATGTAAGGGATGACCAGGTTCACTTCTTTCCTCCTCTTAGGATCCTCGTCATCCTTCTTTCTCTGTATGGAGAGAGAGAGAGGGGGAGAGGGAGAGAGAGAGAGAGAGAGAGGGGAGAGAGAGAGAGAGAGAGAGAGAGAGGGGGTGAGGGGGGGGTGAGAGGGAGGGAGAGAGGGAGGGGGAGAGGGAGGGGAGAGAGAGGGAGGGAGAGAGAGAGAGGGGGGAGAGGGAGGGAGGGGGAGAGAGAGAGAGAGGGAGAGAGGGAGGGGGAGAGAGAGAGAGGGGGAGAGAGGGGAGAGAGAGAGGGGGAGAGAGGGGGAGAGAGGGAGGGGGAGAGAGAGAGAGAGGGTGAGAGAGGGAGAGAGAGAGGGAGAGAGGGAGAGAGAGAGGGAGGGGGAGAGAGAGGGAGAGAGAGGGGGAGAGAGAGGGAGAGAGAGAGGGAGGGGGAGAGAGAGGGAGAGAGAGGGGGGGAGAGAGAGAGAGAGAGAGAGAGAGAGAGAGAGAGAGAGAGAGGGAGAGAGAGAGAGAGGGGGGGGGGAGATAGGGAGGTGGTTATAGGAAAGGTGTGGAACTCCTCTCGGATCTGAATGGACTTGGGTCACAGCATCAGCGAGAGTCTACTACTTCAGAGTCACAGCATCAGTGATAATTACAGTGGGGGATACGCGACTGTATGCCTTGACCAGAATGGACAAAAAGTTGTGTTGATTGGGGAAGGCAATAGTGGGGAGGGTCAAACTTCCATATCCAATGCATTGATTTTTGAGCTGGAAGTGGGAGGTAGGGTTTCTGTGCATCTCCCTGAAGGTACAGGGATCTTTGACAATGGGGATAACCACAGCATCTTCAGTGGCTTCCTGCTCTTCCCTCTGTAAGGGGGGGCACGGTGCTGTAATGCTCTTTGATGTGAGTAGTTCTGGGATTAAAGCCCCAATGTTCCTCTCTAACTAATAAATAAGCATTATATATAATTTTTTCTCTTTGAGGTGTTGTGGGGAACAATAATATGTCCCTGATATGTCATATACAGTTCATTCGGAAAGTATTCAGACCCCTTGACTTTTTCCACATTTTGTTATGTTAAAGGCTTATTCTAAAATTGATTAAATAAATAAAAATCCCCCTTATGACAAAGCAAAAACAGATTTTGTTGTGTGTGCTAATTTATTACAAATAAAAAAACAGAAATACTTTATTTACATAGGTTTTGAGACCCTTTGCTATGAGACTTGAAATTGAGCTCAGGTGTATCCTGTTTCCATTGATCATCCTTGAGATGTTTCTGCAACTTCATTGGAGTCCACCTTTGGTCAATTCAATTGATTGGACATGATTTGGAAAGGCACACACCTGTCTATATAAGATCCCACAGTTGACAGTGCATGTCAGAGCAAAAACCAAACAATGAGGTCGAAGGAATTGTCCGTAGAGCTCCGAGACAGGATTGTGTTGAGGCACAGATCTGGGGAAGGGTACCAACATTTTTTTGCAGCATTGAAGGTCCCCAAGAACACAGCGGCCTCCATCATTCTTAAATTGAAGAAGTTTGGGACCACCAAGACTCTTCCTAGAGCTGGCCGCCTGGCCAAACTGAGCAATCGGGGGAGAAGGGCCTTGGTCAGGGAGGTGACCAAGAACCCGATGGTCACTCTGACAGAGCGCTAGAGTTCCTCTGTGGAGATGGGAGAACCTTCCAGAAGGACAACCATCTCTGCAACACTCCACCAATCAGGCCTTTATGGTAGAGTGGCCAGACGGAAGCCACTCCTCAGTAAAAGGCACATGACAGCCCGTTGGAGTTTGCCAAAAGGCACTTAAAGGACTCTCAGACCATGAGAAACAAGATTCTCTGGTCTGATGCAACCAAGATTGAACTCTTTGGCCTAAATGCCAAGCGTCATGTCTGGAGGAAACCTGGCACCATCCCTACGGTGAAGCATGGTGGTGGCAGCATCATGCTGTGGAGATGTTTTTCAGCGGCAGGGACTGGGAGACTAGTCAGGATCGAGGGAAAGATGAACAGAGCAAAGAGCACTCAGGACCTCAGACTGGGGCGAAGGTTCACCTTCCAACAGGTCAACGACCCTAAGCACACAGCCAAGACAACGCAGGAGTGGCTTCGGGACAAGTTTCTGAATGTCCTTGAGTGGCCCAGCCAGAGCCCGGACTTAAACCCGATCGAACATCTCTGGAGAGAACTGAAAATAACTGTACAGCGACACTCCCCATCCAACCTGACAGAGCTTGAGAGGACCTGCAGAGAAGAATGGGAGAAACTCCCCAAATACAGGTGTGCCAAGCTTGTAGCGCCATACCCAAGAAGACTCGAGGCTGTAATCGCTGACAAAGGTATTCAACAAAATACTGAGTAAAGGGTCTGAATACTTATGTAAATGTGATAGTTCAGTTGTTTATTTTTAATACATTTGCAAAACTTTCTAAAAACCAGTTTTTGCTTTGTCATTATGAGGTATTGTGTGTAGATTGATGATAAATAACAATTTAATCAATTTTAGAATAAGGCTGTAACCTAACAAAATGTGGAAAAAGTAAATCAGTCTGAATACTTTCTGAATGCACTGTATGTGTATTCTTTAAAAAGCAAGCATTAAAAAGGCGTGACATTAGGGTGACATTATGTTGACATAAGGGTGACATAAGGGTGACACTAGGATGACAAGGGTGACACTAGGATGACACTAGGGTGACACTAGGGTGACATTAGGGTGACATAAGGGTGACACTAGGATGACATAAGGGTGACACTAGGGTGACATTAGGGTGACATAAGGGTGACATTAAAGTGACAGGGTGACATTAGGGTGACATAAGGGTGACAAATTGACATTAGGGTGACATTAGGGAGACATTAAAGTGACAAATTGACATTAGGGTGACATTAAAGTGACATTAAAGTGACATAAGGGTGACAAATTGACATTAGGGTGACATTAGGGTGACATTAGGGTGACAAATTGACATTAGGGTGACATTAGGGTGACAAATTGACATTAGGGTGACATAATGGTGACATTAAAGTGACAAATTGACATTAGGGTGACAAATTGACATTAGGGTGACATTAGGGTGACAAATTGACATTAGGGTGACATAATGGTGACATTAAAGTGATAAATTGACATTAGGGTGACATTAAAGTGACATTAGTACCTTGTCAGCGTATTTCTCTCTCTTCCTCTTGCGGTCCTTCACCTTGCTGCACTCCTCCTGTTGTCTCTTCTCCTCCTGACGAACACGCACTGCAGGACACAATACAGAGGTATCAGTAACAGGCTCTCACACAACACAGCAACCAATCACATTTCTGAAAAGTCCCCTCACGTCTCTTCTCCAGCTCCTCGTCATCCAACAGCAGACTGACCACCTCTTTAGGCTTCAGGGTGTCTGGTTTAAAGTTACCCCCGGAGATCACCATCCTCTGGATCTGATGGGGGGAGAGAGAGGGACACAGGGTTACAAAGGGTTAACTAGGACCAAGGCCTTTGGGTTCTCTCTCTAAAAAGGATAGAAAGCTGTGAGAAAATAGAAACTGTTCGGAGCGTCGTATTAAATCCTGTAGGATGTCAGTACCGTTCAAAGCATCGTATTAAATCCTGTAGGATGTCAGTAGTGTTCAAAGCATCGTATAAAATCCTGTAGGATGTCAGTAGTGTTCAAAGCATCGTATTAAATCCTGTAGGATGTCAGTACTGTTCAAAGCATCGTATTAAATCCTGTAGGATGTCAGTACTGTTCAAAGCATCGTATTAAATCCTGTAGGATGTCAGTACTGTTCAAAGCATCGTATTAAATCCTGTAGGATGTCAGTACTGTGAGCTCCATCTTCTTCTTGACCCAAAGTAGTGTGTGTATGTCTGTATGTGTGAGTGTCTCACCTCACTCTTCTCCTTGGCCCTCTGCAGTATCCTCTCCTCTATAGTGAGCTGACAGATGAGACGGTACACAGTGACCTGCTTGGTCTGACCCAGGCGGTGAGCTCTGTCCATCGCCTGCTGGTCCACTGTGGGGTTCCAGTCACTGTCATAGAAGATCACCTAGAGCGAGAGAGGGAGAGGGGGAGAGGGAGAGAGGGAGGGGGAGAGGGGGAGAGAGGGAAGGGGGAGAGGGAGAGAGAGAGGAGGGGGAGAGGGAGAGAGAGAGGGAGGGGAGAGGGGAGAGAGAGAGAGAGGGAGAGGGAGAGAGAGAGAGGGAGGGGAGAGGGAGGGAGAGAGAGGGAGGGGGAGAGGGGGAGAGAGAGAGAGAGGGAGAGAGAGAGGGAGGGGAGAGGGGGAGAGAGAGGGAGGGGAGAGGGGAGAGAGGGGAGAGGGGGAGAGAGGGAGAGAGGGGAGAGAGGGGGAGAGAGGGAGGGGGGAGAGGAGGAGGAGGGGAGAGAGGGGGAGAGGGGGAGAGGGGGAGGGAGGGGGAGAGCGAAAGAGAGGGGGAGAGAGGGAGGGGGAGAGCGAAAGAGGGAAGGAGGGGGGAGGGAGTGGAAGAGAGGCAAATTACTCACAGCCCCCTAGAAAATCAGCTGGGGAAAACAGTTATACAGCCATCCAGGCCTCTGTTTGGAGAAATATGTATAGCAGCTTATTTAAACATACATACACTGCATTTGGAAAGTATTCGGACCCCATTTTCAACATTTTGTTACGTTACAGCTTTATTGTAAAATTGATTAAATAAATAAAAATCTTCATCAATCTACACACAATACCCCATAATGACAAAGGGAAAACAGGTTTTTAGACATCTTTGCAAATGTATTTAACATAAAAAACGAATACCTTATTTACATAAGTATTCAGACCCTTTGCTATGAGATTCAAAATTGAGCTCAGGAGAATCCTGTTTCCATTGAACATCCTTGAGATGTTTCTGCAACTTGATTGGTGTCCACCTGTTGTAAATTAAATTGATTGGACATGATTTGGAAAGGCACACACCTGTCTATATAAGGTCCCACAGTTGACAGTGCATGTCAGAGCAAAAACCAAGCAATGAGGTCGAAGGAATTGTCCGTAGAGCTCCGAGACAGGATTGTGTCGAGGTACAGATCTGGGGAAGGGTACCAACATTTTTTTTTCAGCATTGAAGGTTCCCTAGAACACAGTGGCCTCAATCATTCTTAAATGGAAGAAGTTTGGAACCACCAAGACTCTTCCTAGAGCTGGCCGCCTGGCCAAACTGAGCAATCGGGGGAGAAGGGCCTTGGTCAGGGAGGTGACCAAGAACCCGATGGTCACTCTGACAGAGCTCCAGAGTTCCTCTGTGGAGATGGGAGAACCTTCCAGAAGGACAACCATCTCTGCAGCACTCCACCAATTAGGCCTTTATGGTAAAGTGGCCAGACAGAAGCCTCTCCTCAGTAAAAGGCACATGTCAACCCGCTTGGAGTTTGCCAAAAGGCACCTAAAAGATTCTCAGACAATGAGAAACAAGATTCTCTGGTCTGATGAAACCAAGATTGCACTCTTTGGCCTGAATCTGGAGGAAACCTGGCACCATCTCTATGGTGAAGCATGGTGGTGGCAGCATCATGCTGTGGGGATGTTTTTCAGCAGCAGGGACTGGGAGACTAGTCAGGATTGAGGGAAAGATGAACAGAGCAAAATACAGAGAGATCGTTGATGAAAACCTGCTCCAGAGCGCTCAGGACTTCAGACTGGGGCGAAGGTTCACCTTCCAACAGGACAACGACCCTAAGCAAACAGCCAAGACAACGCAGGAGTTGCTTCGGGACAAGTCTCTGAATGTCCTAGAGTGGCCCAGCCAGAGCCCGGACTTAAACCTGATCTAACATTTCTGGAGAGAACTGAAGATAGCTGTGCAGCGACGCTCCCCATCCAATCTGACAGAGCTTGAGAGGATCTGCAGAGAAACTCCCCAAATACAGGTGTGCCAAGCTTGTAGCGTCATACCCAAGAAGACTCGAGGCTGTAATCGCTGCCAATGGTCCTTCAGCAAAGTACTGAGTAAAGGTCTGAATACTTATGGAAATATGATATCCGTTCTTTTATTTTTAATACATTTGTAAAAATTTCTAAAAACCAGTTTTTGCTTTGTCATTATGAGGTATTGTGTGTAGATTGATGAGAGGGGAAAAAACAATTTAATAAATGTTGGAATAAGGCTGTAAGGTAACAAAATATGGAAAAAGCAAGGGTATCTGAATACTTTCCGAAGGCGCTTTATTTAAATGGCTCCACTTTAAGTGGATGAGAGAGATGCAGACAGAGTGACTCACAGTGTCAGCAGCAGTCAGGTTGATGCCCAGACCTCCAGCCCTCGTACTCAGGAGGAACACAAAGATATCAGTCCTGAGAGAGGGAGGAAAGAGGAAGAACATTACTTTAAAAAATACCCTTATTTGACCAGGTAAGTTGACTGAGAACACATTCATTAACAGCAACGACTTGGGGAATAGTTACAGGGGAGAGGAGGGGGGATGAATGAGCCAATTGGAAGCTGGGGATGATTACGTGGCCATGATGGTATGAGGGTCAGATTGGGAATTTAGCCCGGACACCGGGGTTAACACTCCGACTCTTACGATAAGTGCCAAGGGATCTTTAGTGACCAGAGTCAGGACACCCGTTTAACGCCCAACAAGAAACACGGCACCCTACACAGGGCAATGTCCTGCCCTGGGGCATTGGGATATTGTTTTTTGACCAGATGAAAGAGTGCCTCCTACCGGCCCTCCAACACCTTCAATGTAGCATACGTTCACCACAACCAGAAGCAGAGCGCCAAAAGGCCCACAGAGAACAGAACTAATGCAAACCAGAACACACAGAAACAGGCAGGATACAGACAAACAGGAGTGAGACCAAACCGTCCACAGCCAATAGTCTACACCACTGAGGATTTACACTAAGAAGAGACTACACACAGTCTACTCACCGGCTCTGGAAGTCAGCCACCATGTCTCTGCGTTCTGAGATCTTGGAGGAGCCATCCAGACGCATGTAGGTGTGTTTACGATACACCATGTACTCCTACAGAGAGAGAGAGAGAGAGAGAGAGAGAGAGAGAGAGAGAGAGAGAGAGAGAGAGAGAGAGAGAGAGAGAGAGAGAGAGAGAGAGAGAGAGAGAGAGAGAGAGAGAGAGAGAGAGAGAGAGAGAGAGAGAGAGAGAGAGAGAGAGAGAGAGAGAGAGAGAGATAAAGGGTTTTAAGATACTAGCTTATTCCTGGCTATTGTTGAGTCACAGGAGAACTCAGAAAGCTTGAAGTGGGCCACAACACAGAATATCTAGGAACAACTGGAATGGAGAGAGACGATGATAGGGCAGTTAAGTCCTTTTGGGTCACAGCTAGAGTCTGGGACCTGGCAAGAGATGTCTTGGTTTCTCTTTCACTCAATGGGTCATGAGAGAACTCGGAAAGCTGCATGTGGTTCACAGTGCAACACTTGGGGACCACAGGTTTGGAAGTACACAACCAATGTTTTATTTCTCAACCTCCTCCGCTCCATGGGATGTTGCTGATCTGTCCCTCAGTCAGCGAGCTGACAGCAAATGACTTGGTTTCCAACAGCTGGTTTTTATTCTAACGGTCCTCTAAGGAGGAAGACCCCTGCAGGGTCAACTAACAGCTAAAGGGTTATTCTAATTATCCTCTAAGGAGGAAGACCCCTGCAGGGTCAACTAACAGCTAAAGGGCTTTACCCAGTCTACGCAACGGATCCAACAGAGGTTTGTTTGCGTAGCTCTCTACGTAGTTCTAAATACTTTTGTGTGGCTGAAGTTTTGAGATCCGTAGCTCTGTTTGCGTCGACTGTGAAATCACTGTGGCCTTAAGTGCCTTTGGGCCCCAGCTTGAGACAGCCTGGTCCTGACCAGAGGTTTTCTCCACTCCCTCGATGACACAAGAGAACTCAGACAGCTTGAAGTAGGCCACAACACAGAACATCAAACCACAGACTACAGGTTTGGAGTCCACTCATCCACGCCACAGGATATTAATCTATATAACTGTTTCTCAATCTCAGGTCCATGGGACGTTGCTAATGCCTGACCTGGTCAGACAGTCCTTCAGTCATTTCGTTATGTTGTTGCTGAACGCTCCCTCAGTGTGTGAGGGGACACCAAAATAATATGATTCCAAGTGTTAGCTTTCCTTTTAATGGTCTGCAGTCTCCGCACAGGGCATAACCCCAGCATAGCAAGCCTGTCCCCGGTGCTAACATTGGTTAAGAAACACACCTCTATTCCATTATATCTCAACCTCTGGCCCTTGCAACAGCACTGGCCCACCTTGGGATGCTCTGACAGTTCATGAGTGGACACTGATTTAGTCTCATGTCAAATGCTAGTTTTACTACGTTTTACTATAAGTGGTGGGAAAAACCTCAACATATTGGTCACCAAAAAGTATTTACTGACCTCTTTGTTCCTCTATGTAGCTCAGGGGCCAGTGTGAGTACAATGGGGGTTACCCAGGGATCTGTTTTAGGGCATTGCCCTTAACTCTTTAGCTTATGAAGTCTAGTCTATAAATAGTCTGGTGGTAAGGTAATGTGTTGATCTCCATCTCCTAGTGCTGAGCGATTAACTGAAATGTCGGTTATTTTTAAACAACTAATTAACTGACGTCGGTTCAATTATTTGAATTCCATTTCGTTCGTTTTTTTCCCTTCTTCTGTGATCTCAATGTGCAGTTTCTCTGGAGATAAATCAGATCAAGGCCGAACTGTGAGATGTAGTAGAGAGTTGTAGTTTCCAACAGGCCAATACTCTACATAGTTTAGCGCAGAAAACATGGGAATTAACTACAATGACCATAATCCATTGCACACCTACTTGTCCGGTCTGTGTGTTTCTTTTACGCCTGCTATGTTAGGTTAGTGTGGGGGAAGACACAGAGAAAGAGAGAAGATCGAGAGTGATAGAAAGCAGTTGCTTCGCGAGGTACAGTGCCTTCAGAAAGCGTTCACGCCTTGACTTTTTCCACATTTTGTTGTGTTACAACCTGAATTTAAAATGGATTAGATTGAGATTTTGTGTCACTGGCCTACACACAATACCCCATAATGTCAAAGTGGAATTATGTTTTTAGAAATTATTACAAATTAATTAAAAATGAAAAGTATTCAACCCCTTTGTTATGGCAAGCCTAAAGTTCAGGAGTAAAAATGTGCTTAACAAGTCACAAGCTGCATGCACTCACTGTGTGCAATAATAGTGTTTAAATTGATTTTTTCAATGACTACCTCATCTCTGTACACCACACATACAATGATATGTAATGTCCCTCAGTCGAGCAGTGAATTTCAAACTCCGATTCAACCACAACGACCAGGGAGGTTTTCCAATGCTTCACAAAGAAGGGCACCTATTGGTAGCAGACATTGAATATCCCTTCGAGCATGGTGAAGTTATTAATTACACTTTGGATGGTGTATCAATACACCCAGTCACTACAAAGATACAGGCGTACTTCCTAACTCAGTTGCCAGAGAGGAAGGAAACCACTCAGGGATTTCACCATGAGGCCAATGGTGACTTAAAACAGTTAGAGTTGAATGGCTGTGATAGGAGAAAACTGAGGATGGATCAACAACATTGTAGTTACTCCACAATACTAACCTAAATGACAGAGTGAAAAGAAAGAAGCCTGTACAGAATAAAAACATTCCAAAACATGCATCCTGTTTGCAATACGGCACTAAAGTAAAACGTCAAAAAATGTGGCAAAGAAATTAACTACATGTCCTGAATACAAAAGCATCAATGAGTACCACTCTTCATATTTTAAAGCATAGTGGTGGCTGCATCATGTTATGGGTATGCTTGTCACCGGCAAGAACTAGGGAGTTTTTTAGGATAAAAAGAAACGACATAGAGCTAAGCACAGGCAAAATCCTAGAAGAAAACCTAGTTCAGTCTGCTTTCCAATAGACACTGGGAGACAAATTCACCTTTCAGCAGGTCATCAGCCTAAAACAAAAGGCTAAATATATACTGGAGTTGCTTACCAAGATGACATTGAATGTTCCTGAGTGGCATAGTTACAGTTTTGACTTAAAATTGTCTTGAAAAGTGATGGCAAGACTTGAAAATGGCTGTCTAGCAATGATCAACAACCAACTTGACAGAGCTTGAATAATTTTTTAAAGAATAATGTGCAAATATTGTACAATCCAGGTGTGCAAAGCTTAGAGACTTACCCAGAAAGACTCACAGCTATAATCGCTGCCAAAGGTGATTCTAACATTATTGACTTAGGGGTGTGAATACTTATGTAAATTAGATATTTCATATTCAACACATTTGCAAAATATTCTAAAACATGTTTTCACTTTGTCATTATGGGTTATTGTGCGTAGATGGGTGAGAAAAATATCTATTTAATCCATTTTGAATTCAGGCTGTAACACAACATGTGGAATAAGTCAAGGGTATGAATACTTTCTGAAGGCACTGTATCTCTCCCTGAAAATACATGATGTAAGTGATTGATAGTTGGTATTCAGCAGTCATAAAAGTATGCCTTATTTACTTTGAAGAACTACTAAAATAGTGATTTTGTCAGACAGCAGCTCTATGGAGGAGATGACTTGGAATGAAATAATAAAGTTGTCAAATAAAACAAATGTAATATACACAACAACTGAAATATAAAGTAAAGGGCGGCAGGTAGCTTAGTGGTTAAGAGCGTTGTGCCAGTAACCGAAAGGTCGCTGGTTCTAATCCCCGAGCCGACTAGGTGAAAAATCTGTCGATGTGCCCTTGAGCAAGGCACTTAACCCTAATTGCTCCTGTAAGTCGCTCTGGATAAGAGCGTCTGCTAAATGACACTTAATCCCTACCAATAATATACCAGACACTTAATCCCTACCAATAATATACCAGACACTCCTCCCTACCAATAATATACCAGACACTTAATCCCTAACAATAATATACCAGACACTTAATCCCTACCAATAATATACCAGACATAATATACCAGACATTACTACCAATAATATACCAGACACTATATAATATACCAGACATTACTACCAATAATATACCAGACACTTCTCCCTACCAATAATATACCAGACATCTTTCCCACTCAACATCTGGCCCTGGTCCCACTCAACATCTGGCCCTGGTCCCACAACACATCTGGCCCTGGTCCCACTCAACATCTGGCCCTGGTCCCAAAACACATCTGGCCCTGGTCCCACAACACATCTGGCGCTGGTCCCAAAACACATCTGGCGCTGGTCCCAAAACACATCTGGCGCTGGTCCCAAAACACATCTGGCGCTGGTCCCAAAACACAACTGGCGCTGGTCCCAAAACACATCTGGCGCTGGTCCCAAAACACATCTGGCGCTGGTCCCACAACACATCTGGCGCTGGTCCCACAACACATCTGGCGCTGGTCCCACAACACATCTGGTCCTGGTCCCACAACACATCTGGCGCTGGTCCCACAACACATCTGGCGCTAGTCCCAAAACACATCTGGCGCTAGTCCCAAAACACATCTGGCGCTGGTCCCACAACACATCTGGTCCTGGTCCCACAACACATCTGGTCCTGGTGAAGACTACATGAGGACCATTAGACCCTCGTCTCTGATGCTAAGCACCTCTGATTGGCTCTGGGGCTCTGGCCAATGAATTGGAAATCACAGAAAGAGCTTGCCTCTCGAATCCCTCCTGCCTCTCCTGCATTTCATTTCTCCTTCCCTGTATCAATTGTACATCCCCCAACTACAACTTGTAATCTCCTCCACCTCCCTAAAACTCCTTCATCTCCTCCACTTTTTCGTTCTTTCCCGTGAGTGAATCCTAGCCAGTCAGGGCTCTCTGTCTGTGTCCTCGATCTCCCAGGTCTTGGCAGTGTCCCTCCTGAACAGCGGAGAGACGCCATGCTGACATCAAGTATAATTACTCTAGCAAAGGTAGCAAGTACTCTGACTTTAGTCTCCAGCCTCCTGGTCGTGACTGAGACAGACCTGGACCACATGAACCATCTGGAGAATAAATGAATGAATGATGTGTAAAACAATAGCTCAATGAATAAGACTAGTCGTCTACAGATTCCAATTGGATCGTTTAGAGCAGCATAGCCCCATCAGAATGGCTCTTGCATCTTTCAGTGAGTGGTCTTGGCATGCCTGCTGTTCTTGTAATATATGCAGCAGATGCAATGCGGTGGTTTCATGATCCAAAAGGGGAGCCTTGATGTAAAGGAGCAATAAATAGGACTACAGACAGATCGGATTGAACGGTGTATGGCAGCAAAGGGTAGGACTTAATCTATCAATGTCTCAATTCGACTTCAGAAAAATCACTGGTCTGATCTGCTCCCTATTGGTGAGTGAAAGAAAGTGCATTCAGTGCAGTCATTGATCACAGATCACCTTGTGCTATTACCGTTGGCATTTATCCCTCCCTGCCCAAAGACTATATGCATCGTTTTAGTACCCACAAATAATCTCTCTTTTGAAGACCTAGTATAGACCACCTTATTCCAGCCCATAAGATGTCTGCCAGCAATGTTACCAAACAGACAGCAGGAACGTGTAGCCAGTCACCAGGAACGTGTAGCCAGTCACCAGGACAGGGCTGCCAGTTCAGCCATCAAAGTCCTAGTTATGGAAACAGCCCATCTAACACTACCTCAATACAATACGGAAACACACTACCTCACTATGGAACGGACTGCCTCACTACGGAACGGACTACCTCACTACAGAACACACTACCTCACCACGGAACGGACTACCTCAACACGGAACGGACTGCCTCACTACGGAACGGACTACCTCACTACAGAACACACTACCTCACCACGGAACGGACTACCTCAACACGGAACGGACTACCTCACTACGGAACGGACTACCTCACTACAGAACACACTACCTCACCACGGAACGGACTACCTCAACACGGAACGGACTACCTCACTACGGAACGGACTACCTCACTACGGAACGGACTACCTCACTACAGAACGGACTACCTCACTACAGAACGGACTACCTCACTACAGAACGGACTACCTCACTACAGAACGGACTACCTCACTACAGAACGGACTACCTCACTACAGAACGGACTACCTCACTACAGAACGGACTACCTCACTACAGAACGGACTACCTCACTACGGAACGGACTACTTCACTACGGAACGGACTACTTCACAACAGAACGGACTACTTCACTACAGAACGGACTACTTCACTACAGAACGGACTACTTCACTACAGAACGGACTACTTCACTACAGAACGGACTACCTCACTATGGAACAAGACCAACTATGAGAGAATGGAGGAAGAATTACAATGATTTCACGCCACGGAAGTTCTGCCTTACAGAATAAAAGTGGTAATTGTGTCCACGTTTGTGTGTGTGTGTGTGTGTGTGTGTGTGTAGGGCAACAATAGCGATAGAGCTATAAAGAATGAGGACCAGGAGTGACTGAATGCTATTGTTGTACAGAGGGCAGAATGCTGTAATGCTGGAAGCACCCTGGCAGTTCCCACGCTTTCAGCTCAACAAGAGACCTTTCCACACGCCACAAATAAACTACTTCTCTTTCTCGCTTGATCCCTCTTTCTTTTTCTCCAAGTGCTTTTGTTTTCTCCATGCATCTATTTTTCCTCACCCCATTGCCCACACATCCTTTCCAAGAGAGAGTCCCTCTATAACGACGTAGTCCCTCTATAACGACGTAGTCCCTCTATAACGAGGTAGTCCCTCTATAACGAGGTAGTCCCTCTATAACGAGGTAGTCCCTATAACGAGGTAGTCCCTCTATAACGAGGTAGTCTCTCTATAACGAGGTAGTCCCTCTATAACGAGGTAGTCCCTCTATAACGAGGTAGTCTCTCTATAACGAGGTAGTCTCTCTATAACGAGGTAGTCCCTCTATAACGAGGTAGTCCCTCTATAACGAGGTAGTCCCTCTATAACGAGGTAGTCTCTCTATAACGAGGTAGTCTCTCTATAACGAGGTAGTCCCTCTATAACGAGGTAGTCTCTCTATAACGAGGTAGTCTCTCTATAACGAGGTAGTCTCTCTATAACGAGGTAGTCCCTCTATAACGAGGTAGTCTCTCTATAACGAGGTAGTCCCTCTATAACGAGGTAGTCCCTCTATAACGAGGTACAGGATGATCAGGGCAACCAGCTGTACCTGTGCTCCCCCTAGTGGTGAGACAGATCTACAACACATACCCTACATGACCAAAAGTATGTGGACACCTGCTCATCCAACATCTCATTCCAAAACCACGGGCATTAATATGGAGTTGGTCCCCCCTTTTACTGCTATAACGGCCTCTTCTGGGAAATCTTTCCACTAGATGTTGGAACGTTGCTGCGGGGACATTAGTGAGGTCGGACACTGATGTTGGGCGATTAGGCCTGGCTCGCAGTTGGCGTTCCAATTCATCCCAAAGGTGTTCGATGGAGTTGAGGTCAGGGCTCTGTGCAGGCCAGTCAAGTTCTTCCACACAGATCGACAAACCATTTCTGTATGGACCTCGCTTTGTGCACGGGGGCATTGTCATGCTGAAACAGGAATGGGCCTTCCCCAAAATGTTGCCACACAGTTGGAAGTGCAGAATCCTCTAGAATGTAATTGTATGCTGTAGCATTAAGATTTCCCTTCACTGGAACTAAGGGGCATAGCCCGAACCATGAAAAACAGCCCCAGACCATTACTCCTCCTTCACCAAACTTTACAGTTGGCACTATGCATTGGGGCAGGTAGCGTTCTCTTGGCATCCGCCAAACCCAGATTTGTCGGTTGGACTGCCAGATGGTGAAGCATGATTCATCACTCCAGAGAACCCGTTTCCACTGCTCCAGAGTCCAATGGCGGCGAGCTTTACACCACTCCAGCCGACGCTTGGCATTGAGCATGGTGATCTTAGGCTTGTGTGCGGCTGCTCGGCCATGGAAACCCATTTCATGAAGCTCCCAACGAACAGTTCTTGTGCTGACGTTGCTTCTAGAGGCAGTTTGGAACTCGTTAGTGAGTGTTGGAACCGAGGACAGACGATTTGTACGTGCTACGTGCTTCAGCACTCGGCGGTACTGTTCTGTGAGCTTGTGTGGCCTACCACTTCGCGGCTGAGCCGTTGTTGCTCCTAGACGTTTCCACGTCACAATAACAGCACTTACAGTCGACTGGGGCAGCTCTAGCAGGGCAGCAATTTGACGAACTGACTTGTTGGAAAGGTGGCATCCTATGACGGTGCCACGTTGAAAGTCACTTCAGTAAGGTCAGTCTACTGCCAATGTTTGTCTATGGAGATTGCATGGCGGTGTGCTCGATTTTATACACCTGTCAGCAACAGGTGTAGCTGAAATAGAATCCACTAATTTGAAGGGGTGTCCACATACTTTTGTATATATAGTCTATCTTAGTTTATCTTAGCTTAGATGAATGGATGGGGGGGACCTGATCCTGGATCAGCAGTCCTACTCTGAGATGCTTTAGAATTACAGGCCAGATGCACTGTTTCTGTGGATGTCTCTCACACTCGCACTGACGACCATGATGTCTCCTTACAGTAGATGAGCGACCCTGGAGTCCACCGTACTATCCACTCTACATTCTACTGCACTCTACATGCTACTGTACTCTACATACTACTGCACTCTACATTCTACTGCACTCTACTGCACTCTAGATGCTACTGCACTCTACATCCTACTGCACTCTACTGCACTCTACATTCTACTGCACTCTACATTCTACTGCACTCTACTGCACTCTACATGCTACTGCACTCTACATCCTACTGCACTCTACATCCTACTGCACTCTACATCCTACTGCACTCTACATCCTACTGCACTCTACTGCACTCTACATGCTACTGTACTCTACATGCTACTGCACTCTACATGCTACTGCACTCTACATCCTACTGCACTCTACAGCACTCTACATCCTACTGCACTCTATATCCTACTGCACTCTACATCCTACTGCACTATACATCCTACTGCACTCTACATCCTACTGCACTCTACATCCTACTGCACTCTACATCCTACTGTACATGCTACTGCATTCTACAATGCTACTGTACATCCTACTGCACTCTACATTCTACTCTACATTCTACTCTACTCTACATACTACTGTACTCTACATCCTACTGCACTCTACATTCTACTGCACTCTACATGCTACTGCACTCTACATGCTACTGCACTCTACATTCTACTCTACATCCTACTGCACTCTACATTCTACTGCACTCTACATGCTACTGCACTCTACATGCTACTGCACTCTACATTCTACTCTACATTCTACTGCACTCTACATGCTACTGCACTCTACATGCTACTGCACTCTACATTCTACTGCACTCTACATGCTACTGCACTCTACATGCTACTGCACTCTACATGCTACTGCACTCTACATTCTACTGCACTCTACTGCACTCTACATTCTACTGTACATTCTACTGCACTCTACATGCTACTGCACTCTACATGCTACTGCACTCTACATTCTACTGCACTCTACATTCTACTCTACATTCTACTGCACTCTACATTCTACTGTACATTCTACTGTACTCTACATTCTACTGCACTCTACATTCTACTGTACTCTACATTCTACTGCACTCTACATTCTACTGCACTCTACATTCTACTGCACTCTACATTCTACTGTACATTCTACTGTACTCTACATTCTACTGCACTCTACATTCTACTGCACTCTACATTCTACTGCACTCTACATTCTACTGTACTCTACATTCTACTGCACTCTACATTCTACTGCACTCTACATTCTACTGTACATCTACTGTAGTCTACATTATACTCTACATTATACTGCACTCTACATTCTACTGCACTCTACATTCTACTGCACTCTACATTCTACTGCACTCTACTGCACTCTACATTCTACTGCACTCTACATTCTACTCTACTCTACATTCTACTCTACTCTACATGCTACTCTACTCTACATGCTACTGCACTCTACATGCTACTGCACTCTACATGCTACTGCACTCTACATGCTACTGCACTCTACATGCTACTCTACATTCTACTGCACTCTACATGCTACTGCACTCTACATGCTACTGCACTCTACATTCTACTGCACTCTACATGCTACTGCACTCTACATGCTACTGCACTCTACATTCTACTGCACTCTACTGCACTCTACATTCTACTGCACTCTACATGCTACTGCACTCTACATGCTACTGCACTCTACATTCTACTCTACATTCTACTGCACTCTACATTCTACTGTACATTCTACTGTACTCTACATTCTACTGCACTCTACATTCTACTGCACTCTACATTCTACTGCACTCTACATTCTACTGCACTCTACATTCTACTGTACATTCTACTGTACTCTACATTCTACTGCACTCTACATTCTACTGTACATTCTACTGTACTCTACATTCTACTGTACTCTACATGCTACTGTACTCTACATTCTACTGTACATTCTACTGTACTCTACATTCTACTGCACTCTACATTCTACTCTACTCTACATTCTACTGCACTCTACATTCTACTGCACTCTACATTCTACTCTACATTCTACTGCACTCTACATTCTACTGTACATTCTACTGTACTCTACATTCTACTGTACTCTACATTCTACTGCACTCTACATTCTACTGCACTCTACATTCTACTGCACTCTACATTCTACTGCACTCTACTGCACTCTACATTCTACTGCACTCTACATTCTACTCTACTCTACATGCTACTGTACTCTACATGCTACTGCACTCTACATGCTACTGCACTCTACATGCTACTGCACTCTACATGCTACTGCACTCTACTGCACTCTACATTCTACTGCACTCTACATGCTACTGCACTCTACATGCTACTGCACTCTACATGCTACTGCACTCTACATGCTACTGCACTCTACATGCTACTGCACTCTACATTCTACTGCACTCTACATGCTACTGCACTCTACATGCTACTGCACTCTACATGCTACTGCACTCTACTGCACTCTACATGCTACTGCACTCTACATGCTACTGCACTCTACATGCTACTGCACTCTACATGCTACTGCACTCTACATTCTACTGCACTCTACTGCACTCTACATGCTACTGCACTCTACATGCTACTGCACTCTACATGCTACTGCACTCTACATGCTACTGCACTCTACATGCTACTGCACTCTACATTCTACTCTACATTCTACTGTACATTCTACTGTACTCTACATTCTACTGCACTCTACATTCTACTGTACTCTACATTCTACTGCACTCTACATTCTACTGCACTCTACATTCTACTGTACATTCTACTGTACTCTACATTCTACTGCACTCTACATTCTACTGTACATTCTACTGTACTCTACATTCTACTGCACTCTACATTCTACTGTACATTCTACTGTACTCTACATTCTACTGTACTCTACATGCTACTGTACTCTACATTCTACTGCACTCTACATTCTACTGTACATTCTACTGTACTCTACATTCTACTGCACTCTACATTCTACTGTACATGCTACTGTACTCTACATTCTACTGCACTCTACATTCTACTGTACATTCTACTGTACTCTACATTCTACTGCACTCTACATTCTACTGTACATGCTACTGTACTCTACATTCTACTGCACTCTACATTCTACTGTACTCTACATTCTACTGTACTCTACATTCTACTGCACTCTACATTCTACTGCACTCTACATTCTACTGTACTCTACATTCTACTGTACTCTACATTCTACTGCACTCTACATTCTACTGCACTCTACATTCTACTGTACTCTACATTCTACTGCACTCTACATTCTACTGCACTCTACATTCTACTGCACTCTACATTCTACTGCACTCTACATTCATTCTACTGCACTCTACTGCACTCTACATTCTACTGCACTCTACTGTACTCTACATTCTATTCTACATGCTACTGCACTCTACATGCTACTGTACTCTACATTCTACTGCACTCTACATTCTACTGCACTCTACATTCTACTGCACTCTACATTCTACTGCACTCTACATTCTACTGCACTCTACATTCTACTGCACTCTACATTCTACTGCACTCTACATTCTACTGCACTCTACTCACCTCGAGTAGGTCTATCATGCGAGTCATCTGTGAGTAGATGAGGACTCGGTGTCCCTGAGCCTTGAGGCGACACAGCAGCAGGTCTAGAGTGTGGAGCTTCCCACTGTCAGTGATCAGGGTCTCCTTGTCTGGAACACAGGGGCAGAAGGGAGAGAAACAGAACAGCTCATTAGGCCTACATGTTGAGCATCTTAAATCCAGTTTTATGATGATAAATAATACATAAACTTTTGGGAGCAGCAAGATTACTTTTATTCTAAGTTCTTGTTGATTTGAACCAGTACACAACTGTGATTCTTTTGGAGGATGTTTGGAGGACATTCAGGCCATGCATTCCATGACATCAACATCATAACTTGAAAGCTTTGAATGATCTAAATCTGAAAAAGCAGGCAGGATTATCTAGGCCTGTATCATACAACTGAGCAGAGTTCATTGGGATGAAGGAGTCAGTGGAGTCATCCATAAACCTGTATGGAGTTCTGGGGAAGAGAAGGATTACATTTTTTTATATATTTTTTAACATTTTAGTCATTTAGCAGACGCTCTTATCCAGAGCGACTTACAGTTAAGTGAATGCATACATTTTCATACTGGCCCCCCGTGGGAAACGAACCAACAACCCTGGCGTTGCAAGCGCCATGCTCTACCAACTGAGCTACAGGGGACGGATTGAGAGAAGGAGGGAGGCAGACAGACAAGAAGAGAGCTGTGGTTGAGACAGACAGTAGATACAGTCTGGCTCAGTAGGGCTGGTGGCGGTCGTGACATCGCAGACTGTACCGGACAAGCCTCTTCACCAGGCCTCCATGACAAACACCATGCCCCACCATCAAAGACCTGTAATAGGCTTTGGCGACAGAGGGAGAGAGACATGGGGAGAGAGCAAGGCATGGAAGGAGTGAGAGAGAGAGACCACCTAGACCCAACAGACCATGGTACCACCCAGACCCAACAGATCATGGTACCACCAGACCATGGTACCACCCAGACCCAACAGATCATGGTACCACCAGACCATGGTACCACCCAGACCCAACAGATCATGGTACAACCCAGACCCAACAGATCATGGTACCACCCAGACCCAACAGATCATGGTACCACCTAGACCCAACAGATCATGGTACCACCCAGACCCAACAGATCATGGTACCACCCAGACCCAACAGATCATGGTACCACCCAGACCCAAAAGATCATGGTACCACCCAGACCCAACAGAACATGGTACCACCCAGACCCAACATAACATGGTACCACCCAGACCCAACCGACCATGGTACCACCTAGACCCACCAGACCATGGAACCACCTAGACCCAACAGACCATGGTACCACCCAGACCCAACAGACCATGGTACCACCCAGACCCAACAGACCATGGTACCACCTAGACCCAACAGACCATGGTACCACCCAGACCCAACAGACCATGGTACCACCTAGACCCAACAGACCATGGTACCACCTAGACCCAACAGACCATGGTACCACCTAGACCCAACAGACCATGGTACCACCCAGACCCAACAGACCGTGGTACCACCTAGACCCAACAGACCGTGGTACCACTAGACCCAACCGACCATGGTACCACCCAGACCCAACAGACCATGGTACCACCTAGACCCAACAGACCGTGGTACCACTAGACCCAACCGACCATGGTACCACCTGGACCCAACAGACCATGGTACCACCCAGACGCAATAGACCATGGTACCACCCAGACGCAATAGACCATGGTACCACCTAGACCCAACAGATCATGGTACCACCTAGACCCAACAGACCATGGTACCACCTAGACCCAACAGACCATGGTACCACCCAGACCCAACAGACCATGGTACCCCCTAGACCCAACAGATCATGGTACCACCTAGACCCAACAGACTATGGTACCACCTAGACCCAACAGACCATGGTACCCCCTAGACCCAACAGACCATGGTACCACCTAGACTCAACAGACCATGGTACCACCCAGACCCAACAGACCATGGTACCACCTAGACCCAACAGACCATGGTACCACCCAGACCCAACAGATCATGGTACCACCCAGACCCAACAGACCATGGTACCACCCAGACCCAACAGACCATGGTACGACCCAGACCCAACAGATCATGGTACCACCTAGACCCAACAGACCATGGTACCACCTAGACCCAACAGACCATGGTACCACCTAGACCCAACAGACCATGGTACCACCTAGACCCAACAGACCATGGTACCACCCAGACCCAACAGACCATGGTACCACCCAGACCCAACAGACCATGGTACCACCCAGACCCAACAGATCATGGTACCACCCAGACCCAACAGACCATGGTACCACCTAGACCCAACAGACCATGGTACCACCTAGACCCAACAGACCATGGTACCACCTAGACCCACCAGACCATGGTACCACCCAGACCCAACAGATCATGGTACCACCCAGACCCAACCGACCATGGTACCCCCTAGCCTCATTCCAAGGTAACAACAACACAGGCCATCTCAACCCTCTCATATTATCATCATATTATCATCATACTATCATCATACTATCATCATATTATCATCATATTATCATCATCCTCTGCTTTGGCAAACAAACAACATTTCCATTACCTCCACTAAACACAGTCGAGAGCTTTTGCAACTTTGTCAAGGAAGAAGAGTACGAGACAATTTGTTGCCAAAAGAGGGAGATGTTTTTGTATGCTGTGTTTGACCTTTGCATTGCATCCAAACAGAGCAACACTTCAACTGCTCTCTCACCACATTAGAAGCATTCCTAACGGCCACTTTCCCTAACCCCAGCGGCCTCAGCCTCACCAAACACAGAGCTCTGTGCTGTATATGGAAGTGTTATTCTAAACAACTGCCGTTTCTTAAAAAGGGACTGATTAAAATAAAACGTGATTGATCTTTTTTAGAAATGACTGAGGACTTTGGTGGTCTACCTCCTTCCAAAACAACACTTATAGCTTGACATAAATAAGCTACATGTGTTTTCAGCGTAATGCAAAATGGTTGGTTAGTCATAAAAATGAGCAAATTTTGACCAAAGAAAGAAAGCAAGGCCAGGAAATAAAAACGTGGGTTTAAGAGGATTTAAAGGGATAGTTCACCCAAAAGACAAGTTAGGTTACTTCATCTTATGGTTGCTATCAGAGAAAGTACACTCCACCTCACTACCCTATCCAACCCTCTTCATTACCACCTCACTACCCCATCCAACCCTCTTCATTACCTCCTCACTACCCTATCCAACCCTCTGCATTACCACCTCACTACCCTATCCAACCCTCTGCATTACCACCTCACTACCCTATCCAACCCTCTGCATTACCACCTCACTACCCTATCCATCCCTCCTCATTAC